>NC_090182.1:15497287-15797287 GCF_024679245.1 Pseudorasbora parva
GTTTTTAGTCATTTCTGAGATTGCAAAGTAAAAGGTGCAATATGCTCTGGATTGTGTCCCCTCTCATTTTTTCAGTATTTTTCTTTGTGATTCAGAAAGTTGTCTTATCTAATGTGTCATAGTGATGTGCCACTAACTGGCAGCCTCCCCACTGCTCAAAGTCACAGTTAGTCTTTTTTTAGGTGCTGCTCACCTTGAAATACATAGGTGGTGCCATGGAAACCATTCGGTTACATCTTTCAAAAAAGATTTTATACCTTGTGCAAATGCTAACTGCCTATTTCATTAAGATGAAACATGTTCTATCAAATAAGGCATCAAGTGAGCAGCTGTTGTGCTGTGGACAACAGCTATTTATCTAATAACAGTTCATGGCACAAACTTAGATTGCTTACTGCATACTGTACTATATTTGCACAAATTGCTCAGGATATTTTTCACAAGTTTGCAGCATTAGATTTGGTGATATAAAGACATTTTCACTTTGCTTTCTGCGAAATGTCATTGTATGACAGCTGGATACAATACAATACTTGTATTAAAGTTACACTAGCAGCAGTTGGTTAGGAAAGGTAGGGTATGGTAGCAGGACAGGGTAAGTGCCTCAGTGTCAGTAGGGCCTAAGATCTATGTTAAAAAAAAAAAAAAAAAAAAAAAAAAAATATATATATATATATATATATATATATATATATATATATTATATTTATATAATTTTCTATAGTTTCTATTATATATTATTATATATCTGATATATTAAGAGGGCTAGGGTGTGTGTGTGTATGTATGTATATCAATCAATCAATCCATTTTATTTATATAGAGCTTTTACAATCACGATTGTGTCAAAGCAGCTTCACAGTGTCAAACAGGACACTATTGCAACAAATTTAGATTTGGCTGTACAGTTGTTCTGGAGAAAATAGTGATGTTATCAGCTTATTTTATTTTATCATACATTTTATTTGTATATTTAGTTGAATAACTTTGATCATAATTTTAGTGTTCTTAACTGAGCAAGCCAAGCCAAAGGCGACAGTGACAAAGAACCAAAACTCCATCAGGGTATGATGGAGAAAAATAAACCATGGGAGAAACCAGACTCAGTCAGGGTGCCAGTTCCCCACTGGCCTATTAATACACCGTATTTCATTATATATATATATATATATATATATATATATATATATATATATATATATATATACACACACACACACATGCTAGTCCTCTTAATATATAAGATGTTTACCTACTCTAGTATTCTCTGTCCGCGGCGGTTCTGGAGTTTTCAAAGCTGCCATGTTGGTTGTTTTAATGTCCTTCCTTCCACCTCGCGCATATGCGTGAATGACGCGGCAAATTAAAATTCACGGGGAAAATGTAGGCCTATTATTAAATCGATCCTCTGAGTTACGGATCGATCTTTAGAAATTAATATGAAAAACGATTCAGAATTGGTGAATCGATTTTTTTCATTTGGCGTAGTATCTGAAACCGTAGTGGACTTTGTTGAGTGCACTCATTAAGTGTCACATTACATTGCAATAAGTGTGAACAGCTGATGTACACACAATGGCTGTCCGACTTCACGCACTCTTTTTCATTCACTCATTCAAGTGAACTATGTTAGTGGATAACATAGGAGGGAATAGTGAATGATGCTTCAGTGGGCGATTTCGGATTCAGCCTTAAGATCTCAGCTGTGCTCTCACAACAGTGCAACAGTGAAAAGGGACCCCTCTATAAACAGTGTCACGCTACGCCTTGTTATTGCGGTATTATTAAATTTCATATCATAACAAAAATAAATACCGGCATTCGGTATGAACCGGTATACCGCCCAGCACTATCACAATGGATGTGCTCTTTTGTTTTATTCAAATGGAACTTGCTGTCTTGCGTCTCCAGTAATTATTTAATCTAGTGTCTTTCTATTCGTACATTATTTGGATCTCACAGTTGCAATAAGAAAGGGCTGATGCCTGATTTTAAGCAGGGCAATAATCTCTCCTTGAACAACACAGCTGATCACTGGCCTTGCGATGTAAGCACGCATTTTTTTTTTCTAGTATCAGTCATCAACCAACTAAAAGCCTGTCTTTACCTTCTAGGATTTGGCTATACCTATCTATCCTGACAGACCTCTTTGGCTTTCTTCTAAATTGCTTTGCACTCATCCACTGAACTTGAATAAGTGAGCAAACAGAGGCGACCCAAGACGAGCAGCCATTTTAGCCCATGGTCTTTTTCTACCTGCCCGCTCTGTCTTCGTCTGCTAAATCCCGTCTTGGAAGTGAACACAGTGTTCTTTCGGCTCCAGCAGGCCTATGATGCTTTATTCAGCATCTCCGCTGAGAGTTGAAGGGACAGCACAGACTTGTCCAGTCCCCTCTCCCTTCCTTGCCTCTCTTTTCGACGATCGATACGTCCATGTCTCAGAGTCCCTCGCGTCATCTTTCCTCCCTCACAGTGTGCGCTCTGCACTTCCTCTGTTTGGTATTCCAGAGCAGGAGCCACAGTGTAGATCCATCAGCAAGGCCTAGAGATGAAGGGATGAATTGAGAGAGACACACAAAAAGAGACACTACGCTTCTCTCAGAATTTCTCAGAAATGTTGCTGAATTCCAGAACTGGTATCTCTTTGGAACTCTTTTTGATCAACAGTTTGTCTCTCTGAACTTTGACAGGTTTTGTGAGCTACATCACCTGTTTCTAAATAGGCATATCAAAACTTGATTTTAAAATTTAAGTACAGTACATCACAGTCAGTCCATCCGTAGGCCTTCATTATACCTGGCACAGAAGCCTCAGTAATAACTCACAGGACTGACAGTGCAGGACCATAATTGTTTGCATATGTTGCCTCCATGTTCCCTCTGGAATCTTTACATATGCTGATTTGCAGTTCAAGGAACATTTCTTATTATTATTGTAACTATGTTCAAGGCTCAGGAAAAAGGAGGCAGGAAATGGCAAACGATCAACATAACTTTAATAATAATAAACTGTAACAGTTAAAGGATCAGGGAAGAAGGAGGCAGGAACCGATGAACATTTAACAACAGGCTATTTCATTCAAAAATAAACAAACAAAAAAAATGAAAGTAAACACATACACACATATAAAAAAAACATAACTTAAATGTCGAGGCTTGGTCCTTTCTCGTTCTTCACTGTTGTCGCTCCTCAGTTTTTATGCTGGCGAAGCTCCTCTGTGAGAAACTCAAGGCCTTGTCCTGTTCTCACAGCCCTCTGCCCCATCCTGCTTGCCACTCACAGGCCCGTTTTTTTTTTACAAGACTCTGCTCTTCTCCCCCCTGGGGGTCCAGTCATGGTGACCGCAACACCTGGGGGTAAGGACAGATGAGGCAAGAGAGAAAGAGATGGAAACATAAAACAAATTCTTTGTCCAGTTCCTTGGACACACTGCTGCTCGGTCCTCAGCCAGCTGAGAGATTTCACTCGTAATGCCATGCGATGGTACTAGACGCTCCTCGGTGGATTGCTCGAACCTCCTCCACCTCTTGGACGCCGATGGCTCCTCCAGAAGCAAGTCCCCCGTTCCCTGCTCCTCCCCCATCATGGAGGACAGCAGTAGGCTCCAGCCCACGGCGAACGGGAGCGAGTCCTCCGCTCCCTCTCAGATGGCAGTCACTCCTCCTCGACCCAGGAGCACAGCAGCAGGCTCTCTGTCCCATCTGCTCTTCAAATCGCTCGCTCAAGCGGCCACATCTGACCCAAGCTCATTAGCACTCACTCCACGGCCTCGCTCCGTTCCCACGGCTCTTGGCCACGCCCTATACTTGCCACAATTACCAGTGGAAAAAATGGAATGTTTGTTGCTTAACAATTTTGTAGAAACCACTTAAAAGTTTGGGTTAAGTTAGAAGTATGATTTATTTTTCAAATAAATGAATGTATTCATCATACAAGCCTGCACACAAATTATCACAATTTCCACAAAAATATTAAGCACCAAAAATTATTTTCAACATTGATAAGAACCATTATTAATAGTTAAGCACAAATAAAAGTTTCTAATAAGTGAACACTAAATCAGCATATTAAAATAATTTGTAATTTTCAAAGGATCATGTGACACTGAAGACTGGAGTAATGACTGCTGAAAATTCTGCCTTGCAATCAAAGGAATACATTACTTTTTTGCAATATGAGGAAGGCACTGTAACAACAATTTGCAATATTACTTGTATTACTGTAATTTTGCTCAAATAAATGCAGCCTAGGTGAGCAAAGGACACTTCTTTCATACACATAACATTTTAATGAATGACATGACTGTTATTATGACTGTCAATGCATATTCAAATAGATTATGTTAAACATATTTAATTAATATATGTTAATATAGTAAATGTATAATATTTAACATTTTATAATATAATATAAATGTAGGTTTCATTTTTTGTTGTTGATGGCAACCACACACCTTTCACAACTCATTTTATGCAGTGGATTTATGCACAAAAACTCATACAACACTAAAATGATCATATTATTTTCAGTGCATGCTCACCACCAGATCAGCCATTCCTGTCTAAGATGCCAACGTGAGAGGACAAACAATGACAGCGTGCATGCAGAGCATGCCTGGGGCATGAATTTATGCTCATATGTGTGTGTGATGTGAGATTTCCCTTATGGATGCTGTATAGATGCAGTCAGCAGGACTGGTAATTACCCGTTGTCTAAACAGACAGATGGAATTAAGGAGAGTGACTGGCAATTTTCCGAACGCTTGTTTTGGAGCAAAGAGCTAGAGAGTGCAGGAGCTAGTGAGAGAGAGAGAAAGATTACCTGACACTGTGTGTTAGCACCTCCACTTGACATTTTTATCTTTCACTCTCCTGTCACTAGCATCAGGTGCTACTCTTTCACCCTTCTGACAGGATACATCTTGCCCTCTGGCCTTCCTACTTCTATCTTTCACTTTTCCTTCCTCTCCCTTTCCTTTTCCTCCTTCTCCTCTTCTCCCTTTGACCAAACAGAAGGGTCATTCAGGGTAGATGCCCTTCTGCGATGGCTTACATAACTCAGATTGACATATGGATCTTTTAGTATGTTTTTGCACTGTAAACTCCAACTGTGCTCAGCTTGGGCGGTGATGGCTCCCTCCTCAGTCTCCTTTCGGTGTGAATCATGTCAAGAAACCGTCATTTGCAGTGACCCGTGTAAAAGCTACAGCTGGCATGCACTTATCCTAAGCCACTGATGCTTGGATGGTTTTCACACACTGACCAATTAGCTACCAAGGGATTACGACCTGTGTTTTGTGATGGTATAGGGAGAATTGTCACACATGTCTAATTACAGTGAGTAGCTGGCTAAATCCTTATAGAAAACTAACAAAATCTCTTTCAAATGGGTGCATAGGGGATCCAGTTTGGGGTTGTTGTTTTTTAGTCCTGGTTAGTTATTTCTCTAGCAAAACCTGGCAACACTCTTTCATGTTCAGTTCATGTGATGCCTATATGAAGTTTAACACACTTTATATGAATTCTTATGTTTTAGATAACTCGGGTCATGTACTCTTCCTGTAGCATCATTTCATTTTGTTACCTCCTCCATTATTTATATGCATTTTTTTCATTTTCAATACTGTAAAGTGCCGTCACTAGCTTCAGTTTTCCGCACAGTGCAAATACCTGACTAAACCATAATGAAAATAATTATTTCATAAAAAATAATAAAATAAATAAATAAGAATAATAATTTTGTTTTAACTGTTTTATTTTTTAAAATCTAAATGGCATAGAAGTGGACAACTAGGAAGAGCTTTAGATGACTTGTGTTGACTTGTTAATGTACCTCTGAATATCTGAAAAAACTATGTTTGCTGAGATTTATGCCCACTGGTCACTAAAATTGACATCTTTATATATAAAAATAAAATCATCTAGATGTCAAAAAGTATCATACTTGAAAAAGTATGAAAGAAGTAAAAAGTCTTACATTTTAATGGCAGGGGGCTGCAAGCGTCAGCCAAATCTATGCCGTGGTTCACACCACACACATCTGCAACAGTACTCCAGCCACAAGAAGAGACAGATGATCCGTCTCTTCTGGGAATCATTGTAGCGTATCACTCTCTGGGGTGCTCCTGAAATCCAGTTTCTACCTCATATCTGCCACTGCTGATTCAAAGCCACTCCTGTTATAAATGTCCTTGTGTTTAAGATGCAGCTGGTGTTAGAAGAAATGATCCTAAATCAGGTGTGGAAGTAAAATTGAGATTTGACTGACTTAGGGTGGATATCAGTGGGAGTAATGTGTCTCAAAGCAGGTGAAACGGGGCCTAAGGGTACACTAAACCTTTTCAAGTCTGAAAGCTGGAAAGAGGTTTTCAACTCTATGTGTTAAAGTTTGCCCGGAGGATGGTTCTGAATTGTGCAGGGGGCCCTATTACGAATAAGAAGGTGCTAAAATGTAAATTGTGGCGTAAAATTGAAAAGAATCAAGATTTAACACATAGAAGAACAAAGTGGCCTAATAATTTCACTAAGTGTAACTTATTCCCTTTTGGACATGACCTGTTTAAAAAATATATTAAAATAGAAAACAGTTATTTTAAATGGTAATAATATTTCACAGATAGCCGTTTTTACAATATATTTATTTTATCAAATACATGTAGCCTTTTGATCAAAAGCCTGATACCAAACCTGGTAAATCAGATGATTATATATTTTTTGGTTGAGCCCTATTTATACAGCAGCTCTTATGGATGAAACTGTACACATATAGGGTTTATACCACAAAGTTTGGAGGTCTGTAGCTATTGATGCTTCAGAAAGTGACTTCTGCGTGCTGTGCGCCTTATGTGTTATTTTGCGTGGCCTATCACTTCGTGGCTAAGTTGCTGTTGTTCCCAATTGCTTCCATTTTGTTATAATACCACCAAGTGTTGACCATAATATATTTAGTAGCAAGGAAATTTTACCAATAGACTTACTGCACAGGTTTCAACTTATCATAGTACCACGCTTGAATTAACTCCTGAGCTCCTGAGAGTGACCCGTTCTTTCACAAATGTTTGTAGAAGAAGTCTGCATGCATAGGCGCTTGATTTTATACACCAGTGGCCATGGAAGTGATTGGAACAACTGAATGCAGTGATTTGGAGGAGTATCCTAATACTTTTGGCAATATAGTGTATTATGGTATTGTAAGGATTGTAAAGGTTTGGCACACTGTATTTATGCTGTTTTTTTTCTTCTTCTCACAGGCGGGAATGATCAGAACTGAGCAGGAGGAGTTTTTCATTGAGCCAGTGGAAACGGGACATCATGTGATAGAGCAGGAGGAAGAGGACGGTGGCCGTTCTCACATTGTGTACCGTTCCGCCGCTGTGAAGAAGCCTCCTGTTAGCTCACTAGCTGCAGACTTTCACTCAAGAGGTTAGTCAACAGCTTTTCCCTTCTGGTGTTATGTGGTAGACATGCAAAGAGTCAAAAAAGGCCTTGGGTTATATTGGGTTTTACGGTTTGGATCATCGTCCACTTGTTGCTCAGCTTAGTCCAACGTTACGTATCTTATTGCATGTAATGAACTACAACGTTGAAGAAGGAGTGTTTTTTTCCTAAGTGAGGTATTTTAAATAGAAATGTGGATGATCTCTGAATACTTTAATGAGTGAAAGATACTGTTAGCAGTTTTCTTTTTAAATTTTGAAGTTACATCTTCAGGGTAGGGAAATACATTTTTTTTTTTTAAATGACCATCTTTTGTATACAGCATATTCATTTTTTTAGAAAAATATTTTTTACGAACCCTGCACATGACAAACAGAGAAAAAAAAGTATATCTTGGCCATGAATTGACATTTTGTTCCCACGACTTACTAATACATCAGCACATTTTATTATTTTGTTTATATATATATATATACTCACCTAACTGATTATTAGGAACACCATAATAATACTGTGTTTGACCCTCTTTCATCTGCAGAACTGCCTTAATTCTACGTGGCATTGATTTAACAAAGTGCTTCTTTAGAAATGTTGGCCCATATTGATAGGATAGCATCTTGCAGTTGATGGAGATTTGTGGGATGCACATCCAGTACACGAAGCTCCCGTTCCACCACATCCCAAAGATGCTCTATTGGGTTGAGATCTGGTGACTGTGGGGGCCATTTTAGTACAGTGAACTCCTTGTCGTATTCAAGAAACCAATTTGAAATGATCTGAGCTTTGTGATATGGTGCATTATCCTCCTGGAAGTAGCCATCAGAGGTTGGGTTCATGGTGGTCATAAAGGGATGGACATGGTCAGAAACAATGCTCAGATAGGCCGTGGCATTTAAACAATGCCAAATTGGCACTAAGGGGCCTAAAGTGTGCCAAAACATCCCCACACCATTACGCCACCACCACCAGCCTACACAGTGGTAACAAGGCATGATGGATCCATGTTATCATTCTGTTTTAACCAACATCTGACTCTACCATCTGAATGTCTCAACAGAAATTGAGACTCATCAGACCAGGTAACATATTTCCAGTCTTCAACTGTCCAATTTTGGTTAGCTCGTACAAATTGTAGCCTCATTGTCCTATTTGTAGTGGAGATGAGTGGTACCTGGTGGGGTCTTCTGCTGTTGTAGCCCATCCGCCTCAAGGTTGTGCGTGTTGTGGCTTCACAAATGTTTTGCTGCATACCTCGGTTTTAACGAGTGGTTCAGTCAAAGTTGCTCTTCTATCAGCTTGAATCAGTCAGCCCATTCTCCTCTGACCTCTAGCATCAACAAGGCATTTGTTTTTCCCTTTTCACACCATTCTTTGTAAACCTTTGTAAAACTTTGTCTTCCCTATTCTGACATTCAGTTTGGAGTTCAGGATTTTGTCTTGACCAGGACCACACCCCTAAATGCATTGAAGCAACTGCCATGTAATTGGTTGATTAGTAATTGCATTTATGAGAAATTGAACAGGTGTTCCTAATAATCCTTTAGGTGAGTGATATTATATATATATATATATATATATATATATAATAATCCTTTAGGTGAGTGATATTATATATATATATATATATATATATATATATATATATATATATATATATATATATATATATATATATATATATATATATATATATATATATATATATAAAAAGGCTTGATTAAAAAGTCTTTCTTCTTGTTCTTAAATGCAAATCTGAGATTTAGTTAGCTTTTGAGCATTTAACCATGCTGTCTATTGAATGCTTGCAAGTGACATTTTGCAGCTCTGCCAAGCAGCTCTTCTAGAGGAGATGTTGTTAGCACTATTTGGTCATGTACCTATTCAGGAGGTAGAAAATCAATTCTAAGCCTTTCTCCAATTGCTCTCTGCGTGCACAAGGCTTAGTCAAGTTTCAGCGGTATTTTCCTCCGCTTAAAATGTGTTAATAGCATGCTTTCAATCCATGCTGATTGTCAATACATCTGTTGTTTAAAGCCCTCGGCAGTTAGTGACTATTGGCCCTTTAAATGTTTGCTTTTTTTAGGATGTTTACTGAAAAATTTGCAAATGCATTCATATGAGATATACAGTGGGTACGGGAAGTATTCAGACCTGCTTAATTTGTTCACTTCTTTTTAGATTGCAGCCATTTGCTAAAATCATTTAAGTTCCTTTTTTTTCTCATTAATGTACACACAGCACCCCATATTGACAGAAAAACACAGAATTTTTGACATTTTTGCAGATTTGTTTAAAAAGAAAAACTAAAACCCTTTGCTGTGACACTTATATATTTAACTCAGGTGCTGTCCATTTATTCTGATCATCCTTGAGATGGTTCTACACCTTCATTTGAGTCCAGCTGTGTTTTACTGCTTTTCTTAGATTATACTGATTGGACATGATTAGGAAAGCCACACACCTGTCTATATAAGACCTTACAGCTCACAGTGCATGTCAGAGCAAATGAGAATCATGAGGTCAAAGGAACTGCCTGAAGAGCTCAGAGACAAAATTATGGCAAGACACAGATCTGGCCAAGGTTACAAAAAGATTTCTGTTGCACTTAAGGTTCCTAAGAGCACCAGAGTGGCCTGACGGAAGCTTCTCCTCAGTGCAAGACATATGATATTTTGCTAAAAAACACCTGAAGGACTCCAAAATGGTGAGAGATAAGGTTATCTGGTCTGATGAGCCCAATATAGAATTCAGTTTTTCTGTCAATATGGGGTGCTGTGTGTACATTAATGAGAAAAAAATAACTTAAATGATTTTAGCAAATGGCAATATAACAAAGAGTGAAAAATGGAAGGGGGTCTGAATACTTTCCGTACCCACTGTATATTACAATTTGCACCTTCAATACAGCTTTTAAATATAGGATTTATGTCTGTGAACATATATAGTTTTTTGTTTTGTTGAAAAATAGATAAAAGTGATGCTTCATTTCAGCCGGAAAACAACATGCACAGCCAGTGAGTTTTAGCATGATTTACAAAAAAACAACAACATTTGGTTTCATTTCTTGTCAGCCATATGGGGAAAAAATAACTGCAATAGCACATTCACGTGCAAATACTCAATTATGCAACTGAATATTGGTTCTTTGCAACAACCTGTTTACAGTAGCTGTAAATAAATACAGTAGTAAATTAAAAAGGACAGATACATAATATTTCAGATTATGTGATGAAAAGATTACATAATTATGTAATGAATACAGAAGCATATAACATTCCATTTATTTAAAATGATTTTTTTTAAATAATAATTGTCTAGCCCTTATTTCTTGGTTAATTATGGGAAAAATGTTGTTTATTTTGTTATTTTTCATAATATACAGTATGAATTCATTAGTATTTCATTAGTTTAAATATCATCTTTTTTATTACAAAAAATAAACATTTTACTTTTAGCACTATTGTGTGTGTGTGTGTGTGTGTGTGTGTGTGTGTGTGCCCGTGCGTGCAATGTAATTTTTTCACCCCCAAAAATAAAATGAATATTCACTGTCATTCTTCTTTTAATAATTTTCAGCCCATTTTACCTTTAATTTAGTCACCGTATTGCTGTCATTATTCCAATATCTGATCAAATTTGTGTCTTAATAGATAATCATATAATTGATTATATGATTTTGATTGATCATATAAACAATAGTCACATTTCATATTTAAATGGAAAAATCTGAAACTGGTTGTAGGATGGCATGAATCATGTGCTGTGGACCCTTGTCTACCATTAGCAGTTTGTTAAACTGTACTGCACATCAATGCATGAATTCCCTCAAAAGAAACATACATTCAAATATTCACAGATCTCTGTATCTAGGAGCTCATAGTCTCATAGTCTTTCATAATTGCTTAATGGCCTTGGATATGTGAACAGACACACTCAATGAATAGTTTGCCTTTGTGTTGATTTAATTTGTTTGCCTGTTGCTTAGAAAGGTTTTGTGGTTTGTCCTCGGCAACATAATTCTGTGAATTATGCTGTGTGTTTCTCCATTTGAAAGAGATATTAGTGATTAGCTATTTCAGCAATTGACAGAAATTAGAAATATTGTGTCTTTGACAATAAGAGGAGGATAATGTGATCTTCCTATATCAAGCCAGGTTCACAATGTAAAACTAAAGCATGTTTTAATTTGCCTAAAACATGCTAAAGTATCAAACTGACACGGTAAATTCATTGAGTGAGTTTGTGAAAGTGATGCACTGTCATCCAACCAAAATTTGCAAAACATTCCCAGTTGTAGAGCCAGAGCAGCAATGTGCCAATTGCAAAAAAACAAAGAAACAAAAAAAAAAAAAACAACGGTAAAAAAAGCCAGATCTGGTGACTCAAAGTACAACAAACGCTCTGCTTTTATGACGTTTTGGGGAGCAAAACGTGTCACTTCACGTTTAATGTTCAATTGATCACCTAAAGGTCAATCAATTGTGACCTTTAGCACTAGAGGCATTGATGCATAAGTGCTTTGGTATGAGAGGCATCATAACTTTCAGTCGGTGCTGCATTGTGTAGCTGTGCATTGAACGGGTCCTGGAGTGTGCGGTGAATATGGGGGATTATGAAGGTCTATTCTGAGCGCTTGTGTCTGACACCACAGCCGCCAATAATAAAGGAATAAAAGCAGCTGTGGGGAGGAAAAATTAGTTTCCATAAGAATGCGTGGCAGAAGGATCTGGAAAGCAGCAGATCTTAGCAAAGCGTATTTTAGTGTTTAGTGCTTTGTCAGTGACACCTGCTTCGCAGATGATTTTTATTATATGCTTTATGATGTGTATGTGTGTATGCTTCTCTTTCTGCGTAACACCCTCCAATAATAATATAATCCATATTGACAAACCCTGTTGTATGCATTTACATGCATGCATCTCTGTACACATGCACAAAGTAGTCTCCCTGTTGCTTGGTGAGCTGAAGTGTGCGCCTCTGAAATGCTAGGGTGAGTCTGGATGGCGTGGGAAGCGACGCTTGGGAGGTGGTCGTGCTGCACTCTGCTGTGAAAAGCAGAGTTTTTCATGGCCAGACGGTCATGTGACGCAAAGACAACATAACTGAGTTATGTTCCTGCTATGCTACATTTCACCTTCTCAGAATTCATACCAAGTACTATAGCACCATCGATTAACAACACTGTTGGAGCAGATTAATGGTTGTTCTTGAGGTGAACTAGGAAGTTGAATTGTTTTTTAGGATTGAATGTTTACCATGGTTGAACATAAACATTATGGTGATTTATAGCTGGGCTGGGCGAATTTTTATTTAGTATTTATTTAATAAAATAACTAAAAATACTCAAAATCAAACTTGAAAATGTTTTTCAGAAGACAAAAGATGAAGTTCTAGACAATAGAATTCTTACTATATATATATATATATATATATATATATATATATATATATATATATATATATATATACAGAAGTTTGATTTAAAGTTTTTTTATTAAATAAATACTAAATAAAAATTATGAATAGCTCTGAAAAAATTTAAGAGACCACTTAACATTGATTTCACACACACGGACACGCGCACACACACACACACACACACACACACACACACACACACACACACACACACACACACACACACACACTGATCAGGCATAACATAATGACCACAGACAGGTGAATTAAATAGCAATGATTATCTCTTCAACGTGGATTAAATATATAAGGCAGCAAGTGAACATTTTGTCCTCAAAGTTGATGTGAGCTAGCCTGGCTCTGCCCTCATACGTACTTCCGCTCAATTTTCATTTTTCTTCAGTACTACGTCTGGGACTGCTGTGTAGTCTTAGGTTTTCTCCGAACAAATTTTTGCCGGTCCAATCAGTGAACAGAGGGAGTGGCTGAGAACGATGACGTTGATGTTGTGCGCTAGTTTGAGATGTAGTTCAGTATTGGCGGTGGAGAAAGATGCAAACTAAACCATTCATTGCATTGTGGCACCGCTGCCGAATATCCAGAAGTTAAAGCCGGAGCAATAACAGTCTTTGCTGGGGTTTGTTGGTGGCCCTCCAACAGGGTAAATTCCGGAAAAGTTTGATTTTCCAGATTGCTTCGTTTCGCCCATTTCACACATACTCCGTCTGCACTGCAGTGCGTGTGCTGTGCGTATTTTTCTCAGTACCCATGTTAACGGATGACAACTTTCACACTGCACGCAGATGCGGTCCGTCAGTCCGTCCCAGGTGCGTTGCGTCTGCAGCAGTGCACGGATCGTTTCCGTACAGAGTCTATTTTCTGCTGTGCTGCGCTGCTGCATTAAGGTGATAGAACATCGTTCGCATTAAAATAAACATGCACTGACGCGAAAATCTAGTAATTTTACCACAGATGCATATCATTTAAAATATACTCTTGTTTCAAAGTCAACACATGGCTTTTTTTCTCAAGTAAAGCAACAAAACGACAACTTACCTGGCATTTAAGTAAAAAAATGTGCCATAATGGATAGCACTCGCACTTTCTCGGAGGTGAAAAGCAAAGTTATTTTTGACCTGCAGGATTTCTTTTAAAAGGGTGTAAAAATGAAAGAAAAGACGAGAGTCGGCTGTTTTTGAATAGACTATTGTAAGTTTCTAATTTAAAATGTTTGTGATTTAAGGCTATAACCTATGTTTAAATGTTTTGCCACTTGTGTGAGCTAAATCTTAAGTAGGCTATATAAATATGAATAAATGAATTTAATAAAATGTTGTTTCAATAGGCTACATAACCTGACTTCTATTAAAGAGTAAACAAAGAGAATTGGAATTCTGACGAGGCTTGTTCAGTAAAAATATTTGGATTTTAAATAAAAAATAATGAATAAATGCTGTGTTTGTGGTATGCAACAGCGGATCAGTTGCGGACTGCAAACGCAGCATATGTGAAAGCACTACAGCGTGTGGGGCTCCTGCAACGCATACGCAACGCAACACGCACCGCACACGCACTGCAGAAGGAGTATGTGTGAAACGGCCGTTAGTGATGAAGGAGTTGGCTGAAGCTATTTGGACGGTAACTGTTTTTCGAGGGGTCGGAAGGTATTGCCATCATTTAAGTTACAGGGACTGGTCAGTTATTTCATTGCCGTCCGTCTCTCACCACCTTAGATTAAATTAAAAATCCCCGGCCGAGTTACGTACTGCTTTTGACAAATGCAAGGTTGTGAAGAGCAATATATTTCATCACCGCTCAAACAAATTAAAATAAAAGCACTTAAACATTTGAATTGGTCCGTTATTTATAGCAGCATTTATTATCATACCAAGCATATGCGATTTTATTTACAGCATACAATGATGTTACGGACCACGTGAGCACCATGTTCCCGATCACAAAACTCTCCTCTCCACCGTGGCGTGAATAAATCACAATCCGAATGCACGAGTTTTAGGTTTTATCCTATAGTTTTATTACTGAGGTGGGCTGCACATGTGCACTTTTATTTTGTCGGATTTCCATGAGTGAAACAGGCGAAGGGCGCATGACATACATCACGACCAAACGTTAGCGATTGGTTAGATCCAGAGTGGCTCAGGGCAGATCCAATAGTTTTAAACCTCAACAGGGTGCCCACCTTTGTGGAAATAAACCCTTGTCAATGGAGAGTGGCCAGACTCTATGTACAAATGAAATGTACGAGAGTCTGGTAAAACCAGGCTAGATGTGAGCAGGAAAACTGAGAAAGCGTAAGGATTTGAGCGAGTTTGACATGGGCCATATTATGGACTACTGGGTCAGAGCATCTCCAAAACTGCAGCTTTCATGGAGTGTTCCCAATCTGCAGTTGTCAAAATCTATCAAAAGTAGTCCGAGGAAGGAACAGTGGTGAACCGGAGACAGGGTCATGGGTGGCCAAGGCTCATCAATGCATGTGGAAAGCGAAGGCAGATCCGTGTGGTTCAATAAAACAGACGAGCTACTGCAGCTCAAATTGCTCAAGAAGTTAATGCTGGTTCTGATAGAAAGGTGTCAGAATACACTGTGCATCACAGTTTATTGCGCATAGGTCATGAGTTGAGTGCCCACTGTCCACCGCCGAAAGTGCTAACATTGGGCAAGTGAGCATCAGAACTGGACCACTAAACAATGGAAGAAGGCGGCCTGTTCTGATGAATCCTGTTTTATTGTACATAATGTGTATGGCCAGGTGTGCTTACCTGGGGAACACGTGGCACATTCATAAGGTTAACATTCTTAATTTTGTCCAAAACTATTACATTTGATTACTCTGAAATGAATATAAAAAAACAAAACAAGTAATCCAGTTTAATTGATTATTTTTATTTAGTGAAATGCTATTTTTTTTTTTACAACATTTAGAAAACCTTTTACATTATAAGATTGTATTGGCTAGATGGTTTGGTTACATCTACACACACACACACACAAACACACACACACACACACACACACACACACACACACACACACACACACACACACACACACACACACACACACACACAATAATAGTAAGTCTGTTTCCTAGTGGATTTCTTGTCCCCTTTGTTTTCCTCTTTATCAAGAGAATATTCTTTTGGTCAGTGGACTGAGGCATACACAGACAGATGGAACCCCATGAGGCGTATCCCACAATGCATCACCTGCCTCAACTGCTGCCTCACCCTCAGGATGTTCTCCAAGCAAATACAGTTTGTCTGGATAACTCTGCACTTTGTTTTTTAATGGTTGTGTTTCTTTTTTTTCTTGTCTTGCAGTGAAGTTGAACTCTATTTGGGTCACCGTTTGATGGTTCATTTGGTAGACCAGAAGTAGACAGCTGTCAAGAGGGTTTATTTTACACAGTGTCTGTTTTTCTGGTCTGTTTTGTTGAGTTTGTCTGAGAAAAAAAGTAGGTTTCAAGTGAAGCATCCAACAAATTAGTGTAGTAGCACTTAATTGTCACATTGTTATTCTGTCCATATTGGCAAATCCTTCTCAGATGATGTGCACCACCCACATGAACAGGAAAAATTAGTGACTCACTGAATCTCATGTGTCATATTTGGCGAGTTGTGTTCATTGTTTCATATGCTGTTTTATTATGTAAAATCAATTTCCATTAAAAAAAGAAAAGAAAAAAAGAATAAAAAAACACTAAATCTGTCACATGGATTTTAGGTAGGCTACTCTTCATAGCAATATTCCAATATCTATTTAGCTACCTACCGCTAGTGCAAAATTGATTATGATCATCTCATTTTTAAAACATGAAGTAATTAATTTTTATTGCTACACCACAAACAGGTCCAGTTTTTTAGGTGATGTCACCTTACAACGACACCATTAGATTATTACTGGACTGATCCCTCCTGAATAACTTTAGTGTCTTGTAGCTGAACTGGCAACCTTTGGGTTACCAGTCCTAAATCTAAACCACTACACCAAATCCTCTGCTAAATAAATGTAACTGGCCTTTCCCCCATTGTGAAAGCTTTTTTCCCCGCAAGCAAACCTGCAAGTTAAATAAGCAACCATTTAATCCTGGTTCTACAGAGCAGCCTCCTACACAGTGACTGTCCAGTCCTATTGCATCATGTCTTGGGGGAAACGCACACGTAATGGACAGAAGTGAGGAAAGAAAACAGGAAAAGAACCCTGTTTTCTATTATTGCTTTTTTTTTGGTTTGAGCCTTAGTGTTTTACCCGATGGGTCAATAAGAGGTTAGTACTGTCTGTCACTTTTATTCTACGTCTTGATCATTTTAAAGTGTTGTGGTGGAATTTGCTGTATTAAGCATTAATAAATGATGGTTAGTGTGGAATGGTCACATACTCACACACACTCCAGTATAAATGTTATCTATCTCACTCAAATAATAGTTGTAGACTGTCACACATGTACAGATGGCATCCTGCAAATCTAACAGGAAGTCAGTGAGAAAGCACTTCCACAATAACTAGGATGGTACTACTTTGTGTATGCGATTGTGTATGCCGTTTTTTTTGGCCAGACGTGTTCTTTCACAAAGCATTTGTTTGAAATTTAATGTTTTAAAAAGTGCTTTTATGTGCTTTTCTAGCTATCCCATCTTGAGAGACATTGGTTGTTGTAAGACCATTTTTCCTTTAGTGTTCCACTCATAAAATAAAGTCACAGTAGTTTGGAATAACATGTAAATGATGACATAATTTTGAGTTTTACTTCCAGAAGTTCTTACCAAGCTGTACCACAGAATGACAAAAGGTTGTTTTAAGCAATCAGCTCTCTTGCACCTGTTGAATACCAGTTAAACGTCACCCTATTGTCGATCTGGTCTTCATTCTGTGTTTGTCTGCGTCTCCCTTAGCAGTCTGTAGGGACTCACAAACATACAATTTCAGGCCAGCAGAGCTGTTAGTTTTTTATGAACAGGAAATGTGAGGACACGCATAGTGCCTTTGTAAAGCATCCAAGTAAAACAAAAAATGTTTTGGTTGGAACTTTAAGAAGAGGCTGTGTAACTTGAATGCTTTCTTAGCTACACCCAGACTATCACTATACCGTCCCCATCTATGGCCACACACACACACACACACACACACACACACACACACACACACACACACACACACACACACACACACACACACACACACACACACACACACACACACACACACACACACACACACACACACACACACACACACACACACACATAGAAAACCTTCTGCATTTTTACATTTACATTTTCAAAACAGAGAAAGGGATAGTTCACCCAAAAATGAAAATTACCCTGTGATTTACTCACCCTCAAGTCATGACATTCTTCTTTCAGACGAATACACTCAGAGTTATATTAAAAAAGTCCTGGCTCTTCCAAGGCAAGAACTTGGGTAATTTTTTAAGTCCTTAAAAGTGCATGTAACCATCAGAAAACTGACCGCCAGTAGCTAGTTATGTTAGTTTATAGAGTTTTAAATATGGATATTTCTCTTACACAAGAGAGTGGTGCTGAATAACAATCACACACACACACACACATACACACATACACACACACACACACACACACACACACACACACACACACACACACACACACACACACACACACACGCACACACACACTGTCTGGTTCACAATCTTTGTGGGGGCGTAATGGTTTTTATTCCGTACAAACCGTATTTTCTATCCCCTTACACTGTCCCTACCCCATAAACCTACCCATCACAGGAAACATTCTGCATTTTTACTTTTTCAAAAAAAAACTCATCCTGTATGATTTATAAGCATTTTGAAAAGTGAAGACCACTGGCTGGTTCCCAAAATGTAGGTAATTTCAAGTTTTACTATGCTTATGGGGACATTTGGTCCTCACAATGTAATATAAACAAGGGCGCACACACACACACACACACACACACACACACACACACACACACACACACACACACACACACACACACACACACACACACACACACACACACACACACACACACACACACACACACACACATTTTAGTGAACAGTTGATGGTTAAATAACAAATTTTGTCTACTTTTTAAAATTGTATAAACATTATAGACCCCCCCCCCCTTTTTTTACCCCTATAGAGAACCTTTTAGTAGAATAAGTGCTATATTCATAGCTACACCTATGGTATACAATTATTTCCATCTGTATGTTCTGTAAGTAGTTCACTGAATTTGTTTGAACTGGACAGATTACAGGGCAGCACCAAAGCTGGTTTTAGTGGTCTTTTTATGGGATCTTGACTCCAGAACATCTGTTCTTAAAGGCCTAATATTACAAAATAATAACACACCCAATATATTCCCAGAGATAGACCCAATGGATTTGAGCACTGGAGGAAGCAGCTGGTTATAGGAACACTTCCTTCACTGAAACTCTATAATTTCCTCATGCACTCTCTCTGTGTCTCCATTTCTGTCTCTCTGCCTCTTTCTTACTTTCATCTTTCTATTGATTTGTAACACCTGGAAAGGGGACATATTGATTATCAGAACTGGCTGTTTAACTCCTTTTGCAGCATGTGCGCCGAGCTCTTGCAGTACGATGAGTATGGGCTGCTAAAATCCTGTATAACAGAACATATTTATGCATATAGGGAAAATTCATCTGATCACATCGGGTATTGGATACCAAAAAGAATGTTAATTGTAGGTTTTAAAAGAGGGTCCTTGTTTTGAAATGGGTCAGTATTTCACAAAGACATGTTTAACTTAAGCTTCCTGTATTTTGATAGGCTGGTGTTTTTCAGATAGTATGCGATTAGTATATTAAACTCATTCTTCTCTCTCTCTTTCTTTATTGCCCTACACAATATTATTATTAAGCTACAACAAAGAATATTCTTGGGCGGTTTATCACCGTATAAACCAGAATAACCTCCACTGACTGCACTCAAAATAACTGTTGCTCGGGAGCCATGTGCTGTCAGATGCTTGAGATAATTCTTGAGACTGTTTCATGTGAGAGTGATTCACCTCAGAGTGCCGTTCTCTGTAGGTCTGTTATTGAGCCATCACTCTCAGTGCCACACCACTATAATTACTGGGAGGGGGGCAGTATGGGAAATAGCAGGGTGTGCATCTGCCTGAGCATCTGGGATACACATAAAAAAGAAATGGTGATTCCAATGTCGGTAAGCACATGAATGCACATGTAAACACTAAGCCTATCAATTTATTAAAATGTTAATTTGGTTAATTAATTATATAAAACATAATGTGATAAAGAAATGTAATATGTATGTAAAATTACATAATACTCTATTAAATTTACACAAGGCTTAAAAATTAGCACAGTGTGTTGTTGGTCTGCCAAAATAATGTCTTAAATTGCCTCCACTGATGGTCTAGGTAGTTCCTTTAAGAGTGATAAGGAATGATCTCCCCATATTGCATGTAGTTGCGTTTAAAAATGGCGGAATATAAAACATTAAGGATTTTATTTTACATATCTAGTAATAATTTTGTAGCCATAGTCATATTAAAGGGATAGTTCCCTTTAGGATTTCTGTCATCATTTACTTATTTACTCCAAACCTGTATGAATTTCTTTTTTTGCTAAACACAAAAGATATTTTGAAGAATATGGGTAACATTATGTCAGTCCAATCACCTCTAAGTTGTAACTAAACAAATCAATGAACATTGGCCAATGAGATTTGCATGCCAAACTACCTGGACATACAAGTATAAATTTGACCGGCATTAGTAACTTTATTAACTTTTTCTGTTTATTTAACTTTTAATCTGGCCTTTTAGCGGTGGTTTAGAGCTGTGGAAGGTGGGATGTAACATCTCCGTTCCTTCCTTCAGGGAACGGGGTTATGTTAGTAACCTAGATGTTCCCATTCTGTCAGTCACATTCAACGTTACGTCAGACTGACGTAAAGGGGTCCCTATGAAAAGTGCCATAGCCATTGAACTGTATTACTGCCCTCACATGGAACTGCCCTCAAAAAGTCATAACTTACCCGGCAACCCATGTAAGCCTGAGGAGGGTAGTCCTCAATACCAAGAGGGGTGGAAGGGACAAGGCTTACTCTGGGGATGGTTGTAGCTGCTGTTCCTTTATCTTGACATTTCACGAGGAAGAGTGGATCTCAATTCCCATTGTTTTTGTTGTTAACCAGTGTTGTTAATGCTGCGGAAGCCTGCCTAGTCCAATGTAGAGGGTTGCTACGAAGGAGTGATGAGTATTGAGGCCTAGCCCACAGCATCCCAAAGAAGAGGCAGTTAGTGTAGTGCACTTAACTGGCTCCATGGGTCCTTTGAGGGATAGGCTTGGGAGGTATGAGGACTCTCCACCAATGGCGAATGAAGGGGTGGCTGAGAGTGAGGAAGAGGAGCGGAGTGCACTGTCAGCACAGACCCAGTATGGCCCAGAGGATGAGGAAACTGCTCTTTTATTGAGAAAGTGGAAGAACAGACACAAAACAAAACTGAAGATTGTCCACTCTGCCCTCCTCCGGGTGAAGGAGTCGTGTGTTCACCATCTCCTTGGCGGTCAACAGGCTGTCAACTCTGAATCTGTTTCAGCGTGAGCAACTACCCTGGAGGGAGGCAGCTCAGCCTCCTCATCCTCTCCAGAGGACAAAAGCCCACTCCCCGATGCAGCGGTCACCTGATCTTGCTGTGCTGAATGAGATACAAGGTGCCTCACGTGAGGGACCTGGGCCAACATTCGGCAACTCAACGGCACATGGCATGCTAGAGGAATGGGAGGTCTGTGGGGGCTGGCCCAACAAAGAAGCTCACTTTGTAACCCTCATCTCTCAAAATTATCTGGTAACAGCAGAGGGGACTCATGCCTCCGTGTTAAAGGGGACTCACAACCACAATGCCAACATAGACATGCTCTTGCAATGAGAACATGCACCATCCACAAATGCTCTCTCAGCATCCTGTTTGGACAGGCATGAGAGACAGCGATCATGGCGTCAGATGAAGTCAGGAAATGCCCGCATCCAGAAGCACACAGATGGAAAGACATCTTAAACAACAAACAAGCAAACAATAACAAAAAAAAAAAACACAAGAAGCTGGATGCAAAAGACAACTAGATGCACCCTCACTCCAGCTGAGAGATCCTATGACAAGCTGCTCTTAAAGCAATTAAAATTGGTGTTTGTTTTTTCTGAATAAATAGACTCTTCTCTTAAAGAGAGAATAATATAAGAGTATACTTAGACTTATTGTCTATAAGTCTTTAGAAGGGTGATTGGAATGAGCAATCACTGTTACTGCTCGGCTCCGAAGCAAAATAAGTAATGAAGGTCATATTTATACCCATATGTCTGTGTGGGTATGACTCTGCATGCAATTCTCACTGGGCAATGTTCATTGGCTTGTTTAGTTTAGTTTAGTTTAGTTTAGTTTAGTTTAGTTTAGTTTAGTTAAGTTTAGTTTAGTTTAATTTAGTTTAATTTAGTTTAATTTAGTTTAGTTTAGTTTACAAATGAATGTGAAGTAATTGAGTGTAACAAAACAAATCCAGAGATTTTTTGTTTTCGTTGGAAAGTGGTAGACAAAGTGTCTAAGTGGCAGTTGCAGGCAAATTGGGTAATAATCAGCAACTGTTCAGAATTAGCCATGGTGTGTGTATTTATTGTGGATGATTTTCCTACCAATCTGATTTAAAACCAGGGCTGATTTGATTGTAATTATGTTTTGACATGTTTTGTTTTGAGACTTCTTTAGCTGTCCACACCTCTGCCTTTTATTATGTGATACATATGTCATGTTTTTTATTAAAGTTCCACTCCAGAGTTGCTGGGAACATGGCTATTTTAATAGATGTTCACATGCCCTTAATTAGAGATACTCCGGGGGTAATTGAATGCCCAGATGACACCTCTGGCCTATTAGAATTCATTAATGTGTTGTGATTAGCATTCACAGCGCTCCCCAGAGGCATTTGAAGAGAGATCATTTTGAAGCAGGAGGTCTGGATCATACATTTCAATGATGCTATACGGCAAAGTCTTGATTATGAGTGTCAAAACTGCATCACTTACTTGTGCAAAACCTCTTTGAACCCTGATAACCAGAGCTTTTTTTTTTTTTAACCGGGTGTAATGTTTATAAACTCCTGACACTATATAATTATATTGGAGATACAATTTTCAGATTCTTTTTTGAAGTAGGGTGGTGCAGGGTGGTCAGTTACAGATGGTTTACATGGTCTAATGATAAAGCATCTTAGTTTTGAGCATGAGCGATATGTTTATTTGGCAGAGAAGAAGGGTTTGATGTTGATAGTAGCTCATGAAAAGCATATAAATGGCTTTGAATGTGTAGCTGGCAGCCAAAACACCCAATAACCTTCTACTGGCTTTGATTCATGGGGCGTCTGGCGTGTCACTCTTCAATTTGGACAAATTTAGCACATTCATGTGCACCCATTAATCTACTATGAGTGCCCTGCAACTTAAACTCATATGCAAACATTTTTCATTCATTTGCAGTGTAATGGAGTATAATTTATAATTTTAATAACAATATAGGAACAATCATGTTAAGCAGGTCTGGTGGAAGAGGGTACAGATGTGAACACTTAGCAGAGCAGAAGGGAGAATCAATTTTGATTATAAGTGATGGGGATTTTCTTATTAACTAATTAATAAACAGATTTAAAGAAATACTGACAGACTTTGGAAGTTCATCAATAATGGCAGACTAGCTTAAAATTATTGAAAGAGAAATTAAACTAAATGAAATAATTGACATGAAATATTGGTTTAAAATGTAATTTTAAAGAAAGAGACTTTGGAATGATATAACATATGAAACTGGCACAGCTATGTATGAAAAAGTACCTTGGAACAATGTAGCTGTATAATTGGCTATTTATGGGAAATTTTACAAAATAATTTGGTCATAGAATGTAGCGATCGACTAATCAAATTCAAGCGTTCCATAAAGTGGTGAGCTTTAGAACTTTGACATTTGACAGCAAAGCAAAAACTTTCTTTCTTCTTCTTTTGAACACTAAAGAAGATATTTTAAAGAATGTTTGAAATCAACATGGAAATCTTTCGGAACATGAGGATGAGTAAATCATGTCAAAAATTTATTTTTTTCAGTGAACTATCCCTTTAATAAATGCTACTGTTTTATCATCCTTTTGATAGTTTTGTCTTTTTGATATGTTTTGCACTCTTTTAAGTGTTTGGATAAAGTAAAGAGGCTCTTTAAAGAACAAGACTGATTGATTTCTGTGGAGAGTACTGATGATGGTCTAATTAGAGTTTTGACACAAACATTTGTGCTCATTAGGGAAAGCAATATAATCACACAGTCATTGCAGCATCAGAGATCAAACAGGACTACCAGATGATCTTACCTGCATTTGTGTACATTAATGTTTGTAGGCTATTCTAGGGCTTAAATGAATAAAATAAGTTCTGCCATTATTTACTTACCCTGTGTTATTCTAAACCTTTTCTTTCCTTTCATTTTAAGCACTGAAAAAAAGTAGAACATTTTAACATTTCCTCTTTTGTGTTTCATAGTTCCAAAAGTCATAGTTTTGGAAAAACAAGGTGATTAAATGATGACCAAAATAGTTATTTTAAAGCTAACCATGTTTATATAACATTTTCTATTCACACAATGGCTCTTTTAGAACATGCAATGTGTACAAAGTGTCTTCTCGACTCATTCTCTCAGAGCTTCAGAGACCTGCTTTTCCTCTGGGCTGTTGATTCTTTCATACGGTATGCTGCTCAATATCCACCCTGATCTCAGACAAGCGGTCAAACTGGTTAGCGATTCTACAGTGCAGTGGAGAGTAGACGTGTGCAATAGGGAAAAATTGGCTAAAGTGTATTCATATAATACTGTTTTTATTCACCGTATACATAGCTTTTTCTGAGAAGAGTGGGCAAATGTGTATAAGCCTCATTAAAAAGATGATCTCCTGTAATTTGAAGGAACTGATGTGACTGTCCTTGAGGCATGGCTAATTGAATGAACACTTGTCTGATTTTTTCCCTCTTCTTTTTTTCTGGTTTCACTATACACAATACCCCGTGGGCCTGCTGACCCTTGGGAAACAGTTCAGTTTTGCATTCGCACTACATTTATTGTAAAGCAGATTTCCAAGAAAATATGTATGTAGTGATCTTTTGCAAATGTGCACAGCCATCCCCTGCTATCTCCAATGGATTATGTGTCTTTGTACCATTCGGTTTAATCCATAGGGAGTGAAGCGAAATAAAAGCAGTCCAGGGTGGCCACACACCAAATGGTCAAGGCAATGAACCGACACCTCCACTGACTTACAGAGTAATTGTGTACTGGAAAACCTTAGGGCTACCTAATATAGCCGCCCACTTGTACTCACGACTGCTGTACCCAAATCAATTTTACCTCATGCGATGGACATGATTAGGTTTCATTATTGCGCACCTTTCCATGAAGTAATAATTAAATTAGTTCACCTTCTTCATTCATGATTTTGGGTATTAATTTATTTGTTAATGAAATTGACAAAATTCTACATACTGTTATTCAAACGATTTGTAAATCTTTTAAAAAGTATCTTAAGCTCATCAAGGCTGCCTTTTTTCCCCCCTCAAAAATACGATCAGCAATCCTATTGACCAACAACAGCCCATGATGTCATTAACGTGCGACCCAGAAGTATATAAGGGTGCCTTGCAAACATGGAGTGCTTCCCAATTCTTATTTTTTCCTCGCGCCTTAGCTCCACCCCTTCAGGAATGCGAGGGAAAGACGAGAGGGAAAGATGTGAGGAGGGAGTAATTGAAATTACATATCCTCGCTCCCTTGTTTCGCCACTTCAAAATGTCGTCAATCATTGGTGACTCGCACCACTGGATTTAGTCGGATTTTTGAACATTAGAGATAACAATTTATATTGTAAGCTTCTACCTCCACAAAATACCACATTTGTCCATATTTTATTTAATATTACCAGTTATTATTTACAACAAATTATTCCCAGTTATTAACTGCTTTTATTCGTTGTGTATTTCTATTTGTTTCTCTATTTGTTTCTTTAAATTTCTTTTGCTTTGATATAATTCTGCAACTTTCAGCTGTTGTTATTTGACAAATATTTGTGTCTTGTACATGTAAACAATAATAATAGATTAAACTGTGGCATGATGCGAATTGCATGAAAATTGCGGAAATTGAAATTGCGAATTGAAAATACGCCCAATGGAAACGCGGCAATTTCGCAAAAACTCCCATATATCGCAAAAAAGTTTTTACGCTCCCATGAGGTGGTTTTTCAGGCAATTCGAAAAAGGACATTTTTGCAAAACTGCAATGAAAATGTTTTTTTCGCATTTACATGTCACCTGTTGCGGTGACGCATTGCTGCAACATAGGGCCTATATATTATATTTTCCACTCAATTGTGTCGTAATAACAAGATAATGTAGTTAACAGGACATATATTTTCTCCTAATAAGGACTACAGGCTATATATACTGTAATTAAGACATATATTCAAGAAATGTATTAAAACAGAAAGAGCCAGCCTGTACTTTCAGCCTTACTCAAAGGCAGAGGAAACAGTTACGCACATCAATCCATTCCAGACGATCTTAGTTTGCTTCTTATCTAATAAACAGGCAATTAATTGATGAAACATCGATCAAAATAAAAATACAATTTATACAAAACTAAATATATTTTTTAAGAAAGACTTTCTAAATTAAAACTCGAAGTGAACAAAATCATGTGACTCCCCAGGTCTCAAACATATTACGATTCTTGCGCATGCTGCTCACTTTTCATAACCAACATATACATTAAAATAATAATATTACAGGCTAATGTTTAGGCCTAAACATAGCCTATTTAGTTTCGTAGTTAGGCTATGTTTTCTTTAACCCACGTCCAATAAAAGCGCCGACGTTCTCATTTTTTCCTTCTTCCTTTAAGAGAGATGAAACAATTTACAATACTCTTGTCATTTTTAGCTATACAGATGAGTTCAAGACATAATTATAAACTATAAACTGTCTATTTTTATTTGTGGACTCAGGGAACTAATTATTTTGCATGCACTCACTCCAAACGCTGTCTCCATTTCAAATTTTTTTTTTCGTTTATTAAATGCCAATTTTTTCTTTTCCAAAGCATTTCTAAATTCAGTTCAAATGCCCATCAAACTAAATATCTAGCCAAAATAACGAAAGTGGTAAAAATAAAAAATAAAAAAAACATTTAAGTTAACATGCAAATTCAAAAAATTTGCTCTACTCTATATGCGTCAACCTGCCGCGCGTAAAAGTCGATCATTCTTTACAGATGACGGGTTCGGTTTGGAGTTCTTTATTAAACTCATAAAAGACTATATAGGATTACAGTAATACTGGATTCTAAACACAGAAATGCTACATTATCATGAAGACCTTGAAGCAGATCTGAGACACACACACACACACACACACACACACACACACACACACACACACACACACACACACACACACACACACACACACACACACACACACACACACACACACACACACACACACGCACACACCTCAAATCCGTGCCGCTTAAGTCTAAACTAAGGGGCTTTCCTTGCCTTTAATTTTTGGATAACATTTGTCTCCTTCCAATAAAAATAATGGCTAGTGTGATGGATGGGATATACAAACCTACCAAGTGCCATCATTTTGGACTGACCTATCGCGAGAGGAAAGTAATATATAGTCGCATAACTGCAGCTATGGAAACGCTGTCATTTCGCAACAGTTTTTTATCGACATTTAAGAAATATCGCAAACGTTTTTCGCAACTCTGTAATGGAAACGCAGCTACTGTGTATGTGAGGAGTCCTGTGAGGAGCAAGGAAACGAGAATGGATATTGCAAAGCACTCATGGCATTAGCCTTATTGTCTGATACTTTGTTCCACTTCACTTTTAGACATGCACTTGCTAACTTCCCTAAGCACTTCTCCTTGGTGGAATCCCCACTGCCATTTTGAAGTGTGTTCCACTTTGTGAAGTGGACAAGGGAAGTGTATATGGACAGACCCTTGCTCCCTCGATTTTGAAGAATCGATTGTGATGTAACTGTATATCAAGTTTAATTTGCCATGCCACAAACAACAATATGATATATCATATCAAACACACCTATATACATATAGAATGCTGCATTAAACAATTTCGTAAAGGAAAAATAAATCAACTCCATAATGGATTCCAAGTGATCAAGGGCTTAGGACGTCCCAGTTCGGTCCATTGGAAAAGTTCCGCCAGCAGTGGGCACTCATGCAATGTAAGCAGTGACGCACATCCAAGTGAAGGAGACAGAGAAAAGTAAGTGAGTGAAGGGCATAATAAAAACAAACTGGAAAAAAAACAAAACTGGAACGCACCATGAAGGGACTGTTTGGTAGGTAGACCCCGATGCATGGCATAGAGACACAGTGTCTGGCTCCCTGTTCTCAGGGAACAAAGGTTACATCTGTAACCTGAGACATTCCCTTTCAAAAGTATAATATGTGTAATATACCCACAACGTCATGCTAAGGGGAGTGCATGCCAGTGGCAGTGACAACCGTCAGAACCAGCTAATTCAATTGAAATGCCAGAACCACTTTCCCTCGAGTCACACTGGGCAAAACAGCATTCCCTATGGTCATAGCCCGAGCTATAAGCCTCAAGAGGAAACCTTCATACACTTTCATAAAGTTCATAAAGTTCTACCCAGGCTAGATACGAATTAGCAGTAACTTTTAGTAGTAACTGAGTTATGGTCTGGTAAATCTTCATAGACATTTAATTTCCAAAGGGGTGTCACCAACAGATGATGATGTACGCAGAGCAACGGTATTGTGCCGCTATTTTGACGGATCAGAAATGCCCCTAAAGTGGCTCTTTGCTAGACTACTTGCAGAGCAAATCTAAATTTGCCGTAAGTTGTCTTGGGTTTCCCAGGCTAGATACCAATATGTTCTGGAGTGAACCAGTAGCCTAAAAAGGACCACTTTTGTCATACACTGTAAAAAAAAGGCACATTTTTTAACTTTTCCAGTACAATCGACTTGGATGTTTAAGTTATTTCAACTTACATATACAAGAGTTACATCTTGTATAACTAATAAAACAAGGTTACCATTTCTTAACTTATTTTGATGAGTTAAAACAATGTAAAAACATATGTTGTCATAACTTATTGAACATATAATTTTTTACAGTGTACTAGGTTGGAGCCCTCAGTGATCAATCAATGGCATCGACACATACCCAAATTCACTCATCCTTTCAACATCAGTGAAATTTGATTAAGGTGAATACGGTCCGAATATGGGCTCTCCCATGCCTCCTCGATCTCAGTATGTCGATCGGGAAGAAATGAGAGGCTCTCTGGAGCTGGAAGATTATGGATTTGTATTACCTTAATTCTAGTAGCGCTTCAAACTAAACAGTCCCTGAAGACGAAAAGATGAATGTTATGCTTACAACACTTTAACTCATCAAGTGTGTTCTTAATAAACCTTTAAAAACTTTGTTACTCCATCAGTAGTCACCGAGTTCACAGAATTTATTTTTCTCCTGAACCTTGTGCTGCTTTGCTGACTAGCATCTTTGTTAGTCATACACAACTTTCTTTGCAGCTGAATGTGTTTGCTTTTTCAGTTTCATACAGCAAAGGCAGAACAAGGACACAAACTTCATGTTTTATCAGTGTTTTTTTGTCATGTACTGATTGCCACAAATCAACACTAGCCAAGTACCTTGCTCCACACATGTCGTGATTCTGTGGATTTCTCTCTGTCGTCTTTTCTATGTGGATATATTTGTTCACAGACATTTGTGAATTATGTTTCTGGTCTTCTGTAGCAATACAGTATAAGCTTGTGTAAGGAGTATACTGACATTTCAGACCTTATTTACGAATAATCTTCCCCTCTGCAGAATCTGAAATGTCAGTTGTGAATAAATTCATATGGAAAAAATTGTTCTGTCATGAAAACTCTGAGTGTTTGGCATGTTAATGGGTATTACAATGTGGATTGATATATTTTGTCTTGGTGGAATAGATCTGCTACACTGCTGTTGCTGCTGCTGTTGTTTTTTGCTGCTGTGCGCAAATAAGACATGACACTGTAACATATAGCATACAAGAACTACTCGTAGTAGATCTAAACAGGTAGAGCTGGGGATACTGGAGGGTCTCTGAAAGTGCACTGCACTGCTACGGTTAAGCTTGTGAGCTCATTGGCTACTGATGCAGCAAGAACCAATCAGCTGTGCCCTATAAAGTATGATGTGATTGCAAGCAGGTGGAGTTAAGGCCCTATTAGCCTGACCCATCTAGAATTTTATGATAGAACTTTATAATTTTCGTTTTTTGACTAAACTGTTCTTTTAAATGTGTTAAATGTATACTTTGAATTGTAATCAAAGCCAGTCAGTACAATTTGCTCAGACCACCTTGACCTGACAAAGTAGCCAGTCTTCTCTTTGAAAGTTTTTGGGTGTTCACAACAGCAGCTTTGCAAAAACACAGACATACTGAAGTTTCCGTCTGCCTAAAGAGAGTAATGGGGCATAATAGACACCTCACATCGCTATATCAGTGTTATGAAGAGAAAAGAGAGACGGCTGTCTGCTTTAAGTGTTTTTGGCAGCTTAACTGATAGTAATGAAACATAACAGCCAGCTATAATAACTGTCACTATTACTTAGTGGGCCTCTGAAGGGAATAAAAAAAAGCACAGATGAAACTCTGTTCGGTGTTGTACTCTATACTCTCTATGAATGACATAATTCCCATCTAAGGATGTCTGTGTGAGGGAAAGAAGCCAAACTTTGACATGATAACTTAGCTTCTTGTAGTATGTCTGTAGCCGAGAAAGCTGCTTGCAATCCCTAGATGAATCTTGCATTTGGGTGAAGTGTAATAAAAAAATAAAAAAGTATTTTATCATTTAAATGATACAATAATATTGTTATTTAAACAAATAAATGTAATAATTAAATAATGTAATTATATTTAATTGTATTTATTTTTATACTTAATGTTAATGTTTTTTACATTAGAAATATATAAATATACAGGTCCTTCTCAAAAAATTTGCATATTGTGATAAAGTTTATTTTCCATAATGTAATGATAAAAAATAAACTTTCATATATTTTAGATTCATTGCACACCAACTGAAATATTTCAGGTCTTTTATTGTTTTAATACTGATGATTTTGGCATACAGCTCATGAAAACTCTCAAAAAAAAAATCTTTCAAAAAACTTTCAAAAAAAAGTTCTCTACACGAGCTATTAACCTAATCATCTGAATCAACTAATTAACTCTAAACATCTGCAAAAGATTCCTGAGGCTTTTAAAAACTCCCAGCCTGGTTCATTACTCAAAACCGCAATCATGGGTAAGATTGACGACCTGACTGTTGTCCAGAAGGCCATTATTGACACCCTCAAGCGAGAGGGTAAGACACAGAAAGAAATTTCTGAACGAATAGGCTGTTCCCAGAGTGCTGTATCAAGGCACCTCAGTAGGAAGTCTGTGGGAAGGAAAAAGTGTGGCAAAAAATGCTGCACAATGAGAAGAGGTGACCAGACCCTGAGGAAGATTGTGGAGAAGGACCGATTCCAGACCTTGGGGGACCTGCGGAAGCAGTGAACTGAGTCTGGAGTAGAAACATCACTGTGTGATGTTCACAAGCATCACCGAGCCACCGTGCACAGGCGTGTGCAGGAAATGGGCTACAGGTGCCGCATTCCCCAGGTCAAGCCACTTTTGGGATACAGAGAAGCAGCACTGGACTGTTGCTCAGTGGTCCAAAGTACTTTTTTCGGGTGAAAACAAATTTTGCATTTCATTCGGAAATCAAGGTGCCAGAGTCTGGAGGAAGACTGGGGAGAAGGAAATGCCGAAATGCCTGAAGTCCAGTGTCAAGTACCCATAGTCAGTGATGGTCTGGGGTGCCATGTCAGCTGCTGGTGTTGGTCCACTGTGTTTTATCAAGGGCAGGGTCAATGCAGCTAGCTATCAGGAGATTTTGGAGCACTTCATGCTTCCATCTGCTGAAAAGCTTTATGGAGATGAAGATTTCATTTTTCAGCATGACCTGGCACCTGCTCACAGTGCCAAAACCACTGGTAAATGGTTTACTGACCATGGTATTTTACTGTGGTATTATCTCTCCTGAAACCCATAGAGAATCTGTGGGATATTGTGAAGAGAAAGTTGAGAGACGCAAGACCCAACACTCTGGATGAGCTTAAGGCCGCTATCGAAGCATCCTGGGCCTCCATAACACCTCAGCAGTGCCACAGGCTGATCGCCTCCATGCCACACCGCATTGAAGCAGTCATTTCTGCAAAAGGATTCCCGACCAAGTATTGAGTGCATAACTGAACATAATTATTTGAAGGTTGACTTTTTTTGTATTAAAAACACTTTTCTTTCATTGGGTCGGATGAAATATGCTATTTTTTTGAGATAGGTATTTTGGGTTTTCATGAGCTGTATGCCAAAATTATCAGTACTAAAACAATAAAAGACCTGAAATATTTCAGTATTTCAGTTGGTGGGCAATGAATCTAAAATATATGAAAGTTTAATTTTTATCATTACATTATGGAAAATAATGAACTTTATCAAAATTTGCACATTTTTGGGGAAGGACCTGTATATATATATATATATATATATATATATATATATATATATATATATATATATATATATATATATATATATATATATATATATATATATATATATATATATATATATATACAGTAAGAATTCTATTGTCTAGAATTTCATCTTTTGTCTTCTGAAAAACATTTTCTTTTTTCTTGGATGTTCTTCTAGTGCCCTGCTGACTTTTAAACTGGCTTAAGTGATGACATTTTGCTTGTGACTGTCTTGCCAGGCTTGGCTAGCAGAAAATTCATCATGGTGGTTTCAGCAGTATTATTAGAAAGAAAAAGCGATGACAAACACTAATCATCTCACACTTGTAGCTTTCGTTATATAGGTGTCACGTCTTCCGAACTGATTCTAAAACCTTGAATACTGACAAGCGGCCGCTGAAGATGGAGTGTGCACCGCTGATGTCTCTCTCTTAAGCTGAGGAAATCCCCAATCTCAGGCATGGCTTTCAGCAACAGTGCTGCTTTCCTCTCCATCTTGCTGTTGTTGCTTGTAGAGAAGAGTTATTGGAATACAGCTTTTTAGGAATAACAAGTGACTATGCAGCATTTTAAGTCGAGATGATTGCACATTTTGAACAACAGTGATGATTTGGTAATAATTTGTTGTAAATATACAGTTTGTGCAGATGGAGTGTCACAGTGAATCCTTCAAAAACTGCAGGTTTGGCATCTTTTTTGGCATGTGTATGCGCTCCTGAGGAGCCCTGCCCTTGTAGCGCTGCCCATGCTCCAAACCTCTGCCCAGTGACTTTGTGCCTGCTGGGCAATAGACCGCTGTGTCTGGCATCAATTATGGCCGAGATGTGACTTCCAGGAATTTGCAGTCATTTCTGCTCACTGCATCTATCCATCTGATCTAGTATCTATCTATCTATCTATCTATCTATCTATCTATCTATCTATCTATCTATCTATCTATCTATCTATCTATCTATCTATCTATCTATCTATCTATCTATCTATCTATCTATCTATCTATCTATCTATCTATCTATCTATCTATCTATCTATCTATCTATCTATCTATCTATCTGTCTAGTCTAGTCTAGTCTAGTCTAGTCTAGTCTTGTCTGTCTGTCTGTCTGTCTAATCATCTATCTATATCCATCTATATTTTTCTATCTCTATATCTATCTATCTAGACTGGTATACTTGAAGATGAATCTGCTTTTAAACAAATCCACTCAGTGATCCAGTTTCTAAAATGCTTTTCAGTCTGTGCAAAGTCAGTTAATAATGGATAATGCCCACCTTACAGCTAAATTAATTCTCCTAAGACAAGCATTTTATTTGTTGATAAAATTAAACACGCACAGACTATGTATGTCCTGTTTAGTGTCTGCACAGTTCTCCCTGACACTGGTCATAAACAGGATGAAAGGATGGTCTTTGTCCATGTTTATATAAGAAAATTAGTGTCAGATTTGACCAAACAAGTGATATATATATAAATCATATTTATACAAATAAATAAAACTCACACACAGGGCCTCTTTCTCAACCATGTGTTGTCTTAACACTGCCAAGTGCAGTTTGCCTGATGTTCTGAGAGGAGCAGAAATTACCTCAGCTATTTGTGTTAAGAACAAGACAGAGGCGAGGATCCAAATACAAGTAAAATACAGTTTATTAAACTAAACAGAAAACTATAGCAAACAGAACTGTTCAATGTTTCTGACACAGGATAAGTCCTTGGCAGGCATTTGGTAGTGAGGTAACTGCAATGGGGAGCAGAGAAATGAAGACACCAAGCTGGAAAGGCCACCAAACCAGTAATAGTCCAAACACAGCATGCTGGGAAACTGGGGAACCAACAAGACATGAATGCCAGAACATTCTGACACAACATGGCAAACAGAGGACAGATTTAGGTTCCAGGAATCAGCTCGTCAGCGAATTAGTAGCTAGGGCAACGCTGACGATCAAATCAGACCAGCTGCAGAACACAACACAAAAAGCAGAAATTAACACGTGGATCCGTGAACCGTGACAATGTGTTTGTGTCTGTGTTTGTGAACATAATGTGGGGGATGTCAACATACATTTCCTTTAGGCAATTCAGATGAGGTTTTGGTGCTGTGCAAAGGGCATGGACAAAGAAAACCCTGCAACACATACTTCAGGAACACTTTGAACACAAACATGTTGAGTGAGTAAACTGTATAAAATGAGGTGTTGATCATTCCGCTAGGAAATGCTTTCAGTTTAAAATAATACTGGCATAACTTGTTTGACATTACGGTCATATTGGATTTTTGGTGTTGGCTGTACACCCTGGTATCAATGTGGAGCACGTCTTAAATTTAAGAGTTGTAGGTCAACTTAAAGGTGTCATGAATTGGCTTTTTTCTTTTTTTATACTGTTGTCGGAGGTCAACTAATGACGTTTGTGTGGTTTTTACATTCAAAAACATAACTAATAAGCAATAGGCTATTTTCTACACTGGTTTTGAGTCTCTCTCTTGACCACTGGGTTTTGATGGGCGTGCCGCACTGGAGACTTGGAAGTAAACGCCCACCGATAGGATTGGATGAGATTTGCATATTTAATGAGCTTCAGCTCCCTTGTCAGTTCAGTTCACATGAGGGAGGGATTGTTTTGAAAGCGGCAACTGGAATTCTCTTGATCACAGGGCTCGTAAACGTATTTATCAAACAAACACAATTATTTATTTCTCATCCACCCGCGATTGATTGGAATATTATTATTTTTTATTCACACACATTCACACACACGCATGCACGCACACATGCACGCCAAGATCAAGAAAGGAATATTATTTTACTATTTGAGATTCAACACTGGCTGTGTGCTTACGTTTTGGTAGCCCGTCTCGAAAATACACAGCCCCCGGACAACTATTACATATAAAAAAGACGTTTTACTCACATAAGTGTGTTGCACCATTCCTGTTGGATCCAATATAGAAGGCACAGCATTGTATTTTAATCTCAATATGTCTGCAAATCCAGCATCGACCTGAGACTTGTTTACAAACGAAATGAAGCGAACACGCATACTTGTCTTCCTCACGTGAGCTGGAACTTCATTAAAAATAAAGTTCAACCATACATTCCTAATATTAGGATCTGAAGGAAGCTATGCAGTGACTGTGTTCTTCCACAACCAGGAATAGTGCAATATCTTGCTATCTTCTTCAGCATGTTTATTGCTGCTGGTTAGTGCAATCCAAACAGCTCCATGAGTTGGTGGGCGGGGCGACTGAATTAGACGTGCTTATTATTCTGTAGAGACGTTTTCGCCACACGATGACATCAGGATGAAGCACATTATGAGGTTGATCGTTTTCTGGGACTGTTGTCTATTAAAGTTTGTCTGTAACTGACAAGGAAGTTTTCAGCTCTGAAACTTACAGGATATTCTTATATTACTTTTTTGCTATATTACAATTTATATATATCAAAAGCTCAACGGAAAGATGATTTCTCAATTCCTCGTCCCTTTAAAATAAAGGTTGATTGATTGATCACTCACATTCAGTCTCATTCGGTCTATTAGTGCAATTAGTTTGTGTGCAATAATCACCTGCTCATGTCCTGTGAGTGTCAGCAAACAGACAGATAAGAGAGGTGCCAGTGCATGTGAAAGGTGATGCGGTGTCACATTTGAATAAATGAAATATTGATGCCATCAGTCAATTCAAATTCACCATCAGGGATCTTGGGACCAGATTAGAGTGTTGCTAATAAGATCATTTCCATTTAATGCCGTCACTCAAAAGAAAAAGGGCAGTTTCGGTATCTTGTGATTGGATTGTAGACATGGGTAACAAGGACAGTATTCGTGCCACAATTTGAGAGTATTCTTTGCACAAAGGTGTGTAAGATCAGATTGTCCAGGGACTTGCAAACTTTCTAAACAAACCCACACGTTTTTATGACACCCATCAGTGCTTTTAAGCACACTCTTTTGCCATGGTTACCACCCCATGACTAGTGGGATCTTTGCAAATGGTCTTTACTTTGAAACTTCCAACACATTTTAGTGTTAACAACACTTATGGAGGACAAAGAGACAGTATGTGATGGAGGAACAAGAGCATATTTTATGCAAGAGTTGAGTGCAAAGTGCACCGTGACCCTGAAACAGCATTAAACTGCAGCTCCATGCTGATCACCTCCCTTCCTCGCTGTCTCAAACACGCAAGCAACAATAAATCACCCTCCTCAGCAGCCCTGGCTAGCTCACAACCGCCTGGGCTCTGTCTGCTACAGCAATATTAGCCTGGTAATTGAAGCACTTCTATTGCATTCACTACATTAAAGAGTTTTTGGCCACCCAAATGTTTGGAAGTGGCTTGTCAAATGAAACCAATGGCTTATTAGCACAGTTAGCTAGATGGTTTCTAGTTAGCCAAGTGGACATGTTTGCAGCTTTGCTAATTACTTTTCTAATATACTTTATTAATAATGTTGGCTTTGTTTTAAAAGCCAGCATACAGGGAAAAATAATATGTTAATTTACTGCACTGTAAAAAAAATAGGCCACAATGTACTATATGAAGGAATTTTCCATATTGTTTTTTTTTGCAGTTGTTTTACCTGTATTTTGATTTACACATTGCATTAGTTTGTGCTTTAAGGGTCAACGGAAATTTCAGTAAAATTACTGAATAATGTAATGGCAGAAGATAACCAGTACATTTTACGTTTTAATTTTTTACAGTGTGCATTTAAGATCCTCTTAAAAAACTGGATCACTGGCAAATCTACTGTAATATAATGAGATAATCTAATTTGTGATGCAAATGTCCCATTAGAATTTTAATTTCATTAGATTATATGCCAAATGTTGAATTGTGAATGAATATGCATCAATCAAAATTAAATGAAGAATGCCCATTTAAAATCTAACAGTGGTCATTTACTAAAAAATGAAAAGGTTTTCCTTAGTTTTTTGCTTACAGACGACTCACTGCCTGTGTTAAATTTCTTTAATTTGTAAATTTCTCCTCCTGTCATTCCAATTCAAAATCCAATTAATTAATCTGAAGCCCATTCTTTAATTCTGATTTTCCCCAACCCTGGTGACCTCTAAATGTACCTAAAGGTAGTAAAATGATTATTTTCCTATTGTGTATTTTGATTAAGTGGCATTTTTAGCATAATTATAGAAATGACTAGAAAAGCCACCTCAGAAATATAACCAAGGATAGGATCACCAAGGATCAAAACTGAAAACGTTGCATTGTTGCTTTGTGGAGATGTGCATTTTAAGTGGATTAACAAGTGGCCTTGTTTTTGTTTAATTTATTGTAAATCAGCTCAGGTAAAAGTATAATTTATACCTGGAATTCCAAGTATATTCAAATTGAACATATGGACCATGTATTTACAGTTTTGCATTACCATAATTTATGCAATAAATGCATTTACAAAACGAGGTGCTTGAGAAATATGTAATGCATTCATCTAGACAGCACAAAATACAGGTTTTGCTCAAGATGCCTTTTGCCACTTCATACCTCAAATCAGTCATCCCATGTATCAGCTGTCAGAGTTGCTTGTGTTTTGTTTCCAGTGCAGAGCACAGGTTATTTTTAATGAACATATGAGATTACCAGCTGTGAAAATCTGAGAACCATCAACACTTCAGTGCGAGTCACAGTGTTATTTTAAGAGGTCTAGTTTCCATGTTTGTAATCACAGCACAGTTTCACCCAAGGCACGGTGTCAAATCCATTAGCATCGGTTACAACTGCTAGGTGTGGACATTGACAGAGTTGAATTGTGCTTGTGTGACTTGTGTTGACTTTCACACTGGTGGCAATGGTGAGTAAACCATCCTAACACAAAGCTTACATCCGCTGTGAATCATTGTAAAAGACTAGCTCACAGTTGACTGTGTGTTTTCCTTTCTCTGTTTTTCTCACCCACTACCTCACCATGTCTCTTGTTCTCTCAGTTAGTGTCACCTTTTCTTCACAGTGACCCACTGCATCAATGTCTGGCACATTATTCCTGTTGAATGTTGTACATTTGGCCTAAAGATTCTCTCTCATCACACACACACACACACACACACACACACACACACACACACACACACACACACACACACGCACACACACACACACACACACACACACACACACACACACACATTACTGCTGTTTGCAGACCAATCACTAACCCTGTCATTATTAATGAGAGAAAATGATGGCATTAATTTTTAAGCAGTATCACTAGCAAGTCACAATGTCCTTTTCTGTACGTGTGCAGTCTCTGTTTAAATTTGTGCAACCCTAATGAAATTTATAGGAACATTTTAAAAATGTAATTGATAAATTTGTGTTCAATAACATATTAGTTTTAACTGTGGTTTTGGGAATAGTTATTTATACAATACAGGCCTATATTTTACATGTCAAATTCTTGTATGGATTACTGACATTTTGTAGACTGGGTAAACCCAGCCTGATCTGCTGGCGATTTAGTTTATGCTTTGCAACTGGAAACCTGTACAATAATTTTTACTGTATACAAGTACATTTTTGGTATCATGGCTATAAATAGGCTCTGATTCCTGCTAGCAGTTCCATTTAATTTTTCTTTGAATACTTTTATAAATACATTTTTTTAATTATTTGGTGGCATAAATGCAATGCAATAATAACCCTTAATTATATAAAACAATACACTGATCTTCCTAATATTGTGTTAGTCCCCCTTTTGCTGACAAAACAGCTCTGATCCATCGAGGCATGAACGCCACTAAACCCTTTAAGATGTGCTGTGGTATCTGGCACCAATATGTTAGCAGCATATCCTTTAAGTCCTGTAAGTTACGAGGTGGGGCCTCCATGGTTCTGACTTATTTGTTCAGCACATCCCACAGAAGCTCGATTGGATTGAGATCTGGGGAATTTGGAGGCCAAGTCATAATAATAATAACAATAATAATTCATTACATTTATATAGCGCTTTTCTAGACACCCAAAGCGCTTTACATATAGAAGGGGGGGGGGTCTCCTCAGCCACCACCAATGTGCAGCATCCACCTGGATGTGACGGCAGCCAATTTTGCACCAGAACGCTCACCAAACACCAGCTGATTGGTGGAGAGGAGACAGAGTGATTAAGCCAATCAGGATATGGGGATTATTAGGAGGCCATGATGATATGGGCCAATGGGCAAATTTTGGCCAGGATGCCGGGGTTACACCCCTACTCTTTATCGAAGGACATCCTGGGATTTTTAACAACCAAAGAGAGTCGGGACCTTGGTTTAACGTCTCATCCAAAGGACGGTGTTCATTGACAGTATAGTGTCCCCATCACTATACTGGGGCATTAGGACCCACACAGACCACAGGGTGAGCGCCCCCTGCTGGCCTCACTAACACCTCTACCGGCAGTAACCTGGTTTTCCCATTTGGTCTCCCATCCAGGTACTGACCAGGCTCAGCCCTGCTTAGCTTCAGTGGGAAACCATCACGTCAAACCTGTTGTTGTGCTCTTTAAACCATTCCTGAACCCTTTTTGCTTTGTGGCAGGGCACATTATCCTGCTGAAAGAGCCACAGCCACCAGGAAATACAGTTTCCATGAAAGGGTTCACGGTATGGAACAATGCTTAGGTAGTTGGTACATGTCAAACTAACATCCATATGTATGACAGGACCCAAGGTTTCCAAGCAGAACATTGCCCAAAGCATCACACTGCCTCCGCCGGCTTGCCTTCTTCATAGTGTATCCTGGTGTCGTGTGTTCCACAGGTAAGCGACACACACACACACAGCCAGCCATCCATATGATGGAAAGAAAACATGATTTATTAGACCAGGCCGCCTTCTTCCATTGCTCTGCAGTCCAGTTCTGATGCTCATATGCCCAATGTTGGCACTTTCGGCAATGGACAGTGCATGGGCACCCTGACTTGTCTGCAGCTATGCAGCTCAATATGCAACAAACTGTGATGCACTGTGTATTCTGACACCTTTCTATCAGAACCAGCATTAACTTCTTGAGCAATTTGAGCTACAGTGGCTCGTCTGTTTGATTGGAACACACAGGCCAGCCTTTGCTCCCCACTTGTATCAATGAGCCTTAGCTGGTCATTAGCTGGCCTTAGCTTTGTTGGCCTTAGCTGCCTATGACCCTGTCGCTGGCTCACCACTGTTCCTTCCTAGGACCACTTTTGATATATATTGACCACTGCAGACTGGGAACACTCTACAAGAGCTGCAGTTTTGGAGATGCTCTGACCCAGCCTTCTAGCCATCACAATTTGGCCCTTGTCAAACTCGCTCAAATCCTTACGCTTGCCCATTTTTCATGCTTTTAACACATCAACTTTAAAGACAAAATGTTGACTTTCTTCCTACACTAACAGGTGATGCGATGAAGAGATAATCATTGTTATTCACTTCATAATGTTATGCCTGATCATTGTGTATATTTTCATTAATATTGTATTCATTTATTTCATAAAATACTACTGACAAAATGCATGTTTATCTTGAACTACATATTGTTATATGACCAACCAGTCAGTAACCAAACTGACTCCTTTAAGTTTTGTTTTTTTTGTAAGCTGTTTGATTCACAAAACTGGCCACACTATCAGGTTCACAATGTAGAAGATTTAGTAGCGGTTGTTGCTGTTGCTGTACCACTGAATATCCAGCTAACAAAAATATATTCTAAAAACGTTTCACTAATGTTCCCATTAAGTTATGAAAACGTTGTTTCTGAATGTTCTCTTCAGTGTTCAAAATGTTCAGCTTTAAACAAGGATGTTTAAAAACAACTAAGTTTTTTTTTTTCTTAGTTATGAACATTAGGAAAATTAGATTTCAGCATTTTGCAAACATTATGGGAAAATTAATTTTAAATGTTCTCTATAAACATTGCGACTCTATTAGTAACATTTAAAAAATGCTGACGAACATAAAATAAAAAAAATAAAAAATCCCTTAAGCGATGTATAAATAATGTTTTTATGTTAACATTTTGAGAACATTATTAAAGACCAGATACTGTAACTCTGAATGGGCATTCTATTAATGTTACTGGAATAATGTTTGTGAGAACCTTGAGAGAACCTTTCCAGAACGTTCTGGGAATGTTCCCTGTTAGCTTAGTAAGCACTCAATTCTTGTATTATTATTATTATTATTATTATTATTATTATTATTATTATTATTATTATTATTATTATTATTATTATTATTTAAATAGAACTGGTTCTGCATAAGAACTGGTTCATGGTTCCTAACCTGTGTCAATTCTTGTTGATGCAAATTTATTGAATTAGTTCACTGGGTGCTGTCAGGAATGTCATATGATGTGAGTGTTTGTATTTCTTGATGATGCCATGAGCATGTGCTCTATAAATCACACCATCTCAAACACACATTTAGAGATTAAAAGGCCTCAAGGGCTCCAGGCACACACTCTCTCTTTCTCTCACACACACACACACACACACACACACACACACGTTCACATGCAGAGACCAAAAGGCAATTTTCACCAGCATCGTAGTGAGACCCACTTCATTAAAATTGGATAGAGAATGGCGGGCCAGTGCCTTCTGTACAAGAGGAGTGAGAAGGTGAGGGAAAAGGAAAAAGGAAAAGAGAAAGCAGAAAGCAGACCCCCCCCCCCCCCCCCCAGCCTCCTCTTTCTTTACACCCTTCCCTTGCCGTCCGTACCGTTCTGTCAAGAATAGCAGGGGAAAAGGAAGCTATCTCATTACTTGACGTTCCTAGGGCTATGCGCTTTGGCTTCTGGGTTGAAGCTTTAGAGCTTGAATTAGAACATGCTCGCTACGTGGCTGGTTTAATTGTGTAGCTGGTGTGGCAACAGAGGAATCGCACCGTATTGAATTAGAACATGCTCGCTACGTGGCTGGTTTAATTGTGTAGCTGGTGTGGCAACAGAGGAATCGCATCGTATTGTCAGAACAAACGCTCAGGCTTGTGTTTGCTGTCTCTGTCTGTTGCACTTTGCTGTTTTTGTTGTGCTGTTTTTTAATGACACTCATTTGGAGCATGCACTTCATGTAGGCCTCAGCAAACTGCTGTAGTGCTTGACCTGGCTGTGATATGTGAGACAATGGGACTTGCCATTTAAAGGTTCCTAATTCTATTGACTTTGGGTCTGTAAGATTATTCTCGCATAATAGAGAACTGCGTTTGAAGTAAATATAATGAGGTCTCAATACCTGAAGTAGAAATGTAAATGTAAAGGTTATGTAATAGTGTGTTTGTTTGTTTTGTTTTTCCCCCCAAAGGAAGTTCACCCACAAAAGAAAATGCATTATTTACACACCCTAATGTTGTTACAAAACTGTATTGCTGTCTCTCTCTCTCTCTCTCTCTCTCTCTCTCTCTCTCTCTCTCTCTCTCTCTCTCTCTCTCTCTCTCTCTCTCTCTCTCTCTCTCTCTCTCCGACATTTGAAGGGCGGTGTGTAATGTGTGTGTGTGTGTGTGTGTGTGTGTGTGTGTGGTTCACGCTTATATCGTCCGATCTTGCAGGCTATGTGTAATATAAAAATAATGGTCCAATCAATCGTGGGTCGATGAGAAATAAATAATTGTGTTTGTTTGATAAAGATGTTTACAAGCCCTGTGGTCGAGAGAATCATTCCGGTTGCCGCTTCTCCCTCAATCTCTCCTCTCCCTGAACTGACTCATTAAATATGCAAATATTATCCAATCCTAGCCATGGGCGTTTACTTCTACGTCTCCAGTGCAGCACACCCATCAAAACCCAGCGTTTTGGAGAGAGCCTCAAAACTGGTGTAGAAAATAGCTTATTACTTATTGGTGATGATGTTTTTGAATGTAAAAACACACGGACATCATTAGTTGACCTCAGACAACAGTATAAAAAATAAAAAAGCCTGTTCATGACACTTTTTAAAGTTGTGATGACAATGCTGAATTTTCAGCATCATTACTCTAGTCTTCAGTCACACCATCCTTCAAAAATTAATCTAATATGATAATTTCGTGCTCAAGAAATATTTTTTTTCCAGAATTTTTTGATAAATAAAAGTTTCAAAAGAACTTCATGATTTGAAATAGAAATGTATTTTAAAGAGGACTTTATTGTAAATTTTGCTCAAATGAGTGTCCTCAATAAATACACTAGGGTTGTCACTGTTAACGCATTAACACATGCGATTAATTTAAAGTACTTAATGTGTTCAAATAATTTAACGCATTTGATGCAAATAAATGACAGAAGTATGCTACCTGAAGCTGTCATTAACATACTTTTCGTCAAGCAGTTAAATGATCTTAGATGTCGGGAGTTTATAATCACACTGAGCATCTACAAGCCCTCCAACCCTGATAGGAGGACATTTCTATTCTAACACTTTCACCCTATTCTGCTCTGTTTGTAATCAGGCCATATTAAGCTGTTAAACTTTAAGCTGTAAAGATATGTATTTTGATGTTTGCACCTTTTTGTGCATCTTTAAGGTGCCATAATCAGCAGCCTAAGGCCCTGTCCACACGAACACGGGTATTTTCAAAACCGCAGCTTTCAAACGCAAACGCTGTATCCGGTTACTGAAACCTGACTTTTTTGAAAACTGCGGTCAGGGTGAAGATTTTTAGAAACTCTGGTTACAGCGTTGTCATGTAGATGGTGAAACTGGAGATTTCGGCTTTTTAAGTTCTCTCCTTTGTTTGACGTCAGATTTTCCACGTTATCTCCTTTTGATTTACGTGAGTCGAGTCTTAGCGGTATACTCTACTAACAGCGCTTATCACATGTATAACATACAGATAACTGTTCAGTTATTTCATTTTATTACACTGCTCTGTAAATACTTGATTCTGATTGGTCAATCGCGCATTCTAGCGGTATGTTATTTCCAGATAACAACTGCTCATCCGGGTACTACAAGTTATCTTGAAGGGTACTATTTCTATGCTTAACGCTGGCGCCATCTTGTGGCTGTTAAATACTTAAACAATGGAATGCTTCAAGGCGGGTTTCCTTTATAAAGTTTTAAATATGGATATTTTTCTTACACAAACGCATCGATTCAAATCAGAGGGCTCTATTAACTCATTGGAGCCGTGTGGAGCACGCTATTTGACGGACAGCTGCGTTTTTTATGGACTTCAAAAACAGCTACAACTACTGCTGGGATTAACGTTAGCCTGGACTTTTTAAACTAACTTTTTAAAGAATGTCATATACACCTATAATGACTTGGGTGAGTAAATCATAGGATTGGTTTCATTTTTGGGTGAACATTCATTTTCAACATTTAGCAGCAATAGATAAAGGCTTAAAGCAGTTTGGAATTGTTTTTATTCGCGGAAGCTTTGCGTAAGAGCTAATAAAATATTTAATCTCAAGACAATATTTTGCGTGCCATTAAGCCACGCCCACCGACTCTATACACAATGTGATTGGCCTGACCAGAGTTTGGTTTTTACAGTTCAGAAGTGTATGGAGGGTTGCTAGACGACACTCGCGGCAGATAAGATTTGCTGCCGCTAGGATGTGTCTAGATTTCTAGGCTACACAAGGGATGCATCAAAGAAGAAAAGCTCAACTTTTTAGGTTTTTTCTAATTTTTAAAGCGTAATCCTGTCTTGGTTGTAAACCTTGGTTGTAGTAGCTGCTCTCATGCATAAGCTTAGATGCATTGAATCATGATGAGTGATGATTCACTCTCAGTACATTACTCTTCCTTTGGAGTGTTACAACAAACTAGGTTACAGAGACAAGAGTGGTCAACACTACCTCAGTAAAGTGGCATGGGACATGCGAGGAACCGGCCCGGTACTTTTCTTGACAAAGTACAGTAATTTGATTTGTTTATTGTCTGATGCTGTTATGTCTTGATCATTAATTTATCACAGGTCTTAAGTGAAACTCTCTCCGTCTCTCACTGATCTGTGCGCCGTTGGATTAGAGGACATTACCTGTGCAGTGAAATGAGGAGAATTAAATAACACTCAGTGTCGTGTTCATATTGGAAACAGGAAAAAAAATAACCCTCTTTGAAGGCTGTTATTGAATTTCATCAGAGAAAGATAAGCCCTAACATTTCCACTGTCTGTTTCCCCTCACTACACATTCAGTGCTGACTCTGTCCATACAATATCACTGTCCATTCTCTATTGTATAGCATATCCCTGTGTGATGAGTTCTTTCACTAATGCACACCCATGTTTATTGGTATATCCAGTTCCTTGTTGCACATTTTAGCATATTGTTTACAATTAAGAATTTTATAACAAAAATTAGGTGCTGTTAATGCACACCTTATTCAAAAATATTAAGAAGTCTACTGACCAATTTTCTATAGAAATTTTGCAAACTAGTGTAACGATTTGGTCCACCGGGGGGAAGTTTGCTGAACCCTAGTCAAGTTTTATTCAAAATATCAAAAACTTAAAACAAAGACATTGCGAACATGGCTAAACAAGAAAACTGACAGAACAGTGGGTTAAAACATTATTACCAGACAAGAGAACAAGGCAATCATGAGGGCTTAAATACACACGTACTAAAGATTTGATAAGATACACATGTAAATAATGATCAAACAATGAACCAATGACAGAGCTGAACTGAAATAAGAATACCAACTAAATAAGAAACAAAGCTGCTCTTGAATCACTCTCGCTGTACTTTGATGCCATATGTCACTGTGACGTGGCGTCGGCACTGTCTCAAGTCGGAGTAAATTTCTAACTGACATGAAGTGGTGGACAGTAGTGGAGCATTTTTACTTTCCAAGTAATTTTATTTTTCAAGTATGTGTACTTTATCAGTGTTCGTCTTTGGAAAACTTTTACTTCACAACATTCCAAAACATAACATTGTAGTTTTTGCTGCACTATTTGTCATATTGAATATCCTTTAATACTTAATTACATTAAAAATGTAGTGCTGTATACTTTTACTCAAGTAAAAGTAATTAAAAGTCATTTTACTTGAGTACAAGAAAAAAAGTACTATATGTTTAATGTAATTAAGAAGCTTTAATTAAAGGTGAAAAAAACACTTTTATTTATGAAATGTAGTGCCGTAAAAAGTAAAAGTATGACATTATATGCTTTAGAGCGTAGTGAAGTAAAAGTTCCCTTTCGGGGAACTCGAGCTGCGTCGAAACGCTGTGAGAACTCCACTGCGTTAATGCGTCGTGAAGCGCCTGTAGAACCATTCCATCGGAAAAAAGATCGATCGTTGGCGTGATGACGTCATCGACCGGTAGCTATAAAGCGTCCGTGAAAACAAACAGGAACTAGCTTCTGAGCCTTCAGCAAGCGATCTGTGTGAACCTGTCTGTCTATTTGGTGTTTTTGTCTGTCTATTGCAATAGTTTTTCCACCCTTTTGTTAAATATTCCTATATTTACAAAAAAAGAGAAAATAAAATAGATAGAAAAATGGCGAGTGAAAGCAGTCAGTTCAAGAGGTGTGTTCATCCCTGCCCACGCTACATCACAGGTGGGGATACACACTCTCTTTGTGTTGCCTGCTTGGGAGCGCAGCATGCCCAGGCAGCCCTCGAGAGGCTGCACTCCCGCCGGGCACTCTTCGAGGAGGGTGCCTCTGCTCGTGTTCCCCACGGCTCTGGTCCCGCTGCTGCCGAGGCAGAGCGGACGCTGCAGTCGTGGGGTTCACAATTGGATGTTGCAGAGGGGTTTGAGACGGGCGCTGCCGACTTTGCCCACCAAACCATTAAAAACAACGTCGGCACTGGTGGGCAAAGCGTACTCGGCGGCAGGTCAGGCTGCTGCATGCCTGCATACAATGGCAATAATGCAGGCATATCAGGCTGACCTGCTCAGGGACCTTGATGGACGTGATGAGGTGGGGGGTGATATCATTAATGAGCTCAGAACGTCAGCAGATCTTGCTCTCCGGGCCACCAAGGAGATGGCCAGATGTGTGGGCCGCTCTATGGCAGCCTTGGTGGCTACGGAGAGGCATCTGTGGCTCAACCCCACCGAAATCAAGGAGAGGGAGAAAAGCTTCCTGCTTGACGAGCCGCTGTCTCCTGGCGGCCTCTTTGGTGACACAGTACACACTGTCACCGAGAGGTTCCAGGAGTCAAAGAAGCAAGCTGCGGCGCTAAAGCAGTTTCTCCCTCTCTGGGTCCAGGTCCCTGGGGCTGTCGCTGACATCAGGCAGCCCAAGCCGAGTACGAGCTCCGCTCACAGGGCGCAACAAAAGCAGAGCGTCGCTACCCAAACTCCCCCTCAGCGCGGGGACGAGGGGCGGCACTCTCAGGCGAGGCCTTCGCGGGGCAGGGCTGATCTGAGGACAGTCCTGATCGCCAAGAAGGCCTCGTCGAAGCGTTCCTGACGCCAGAAGCGTCAGGACGCTGAGGGTGGTTCCCCCCGTAGGGAAACGGTGTTTACCCCTGCCAACGGTACCCGTTTCCCTGCGGCACCCTCTGGGGCCGCGCTGCCAACCCCGCCGCAATGCCGGGGCGCAGTCGGTCTCCGCGGGCCACCCGAGGGTGGTCCGCGCCCCCCTCGGGGGGCTCCCGAGCAGTCAAGTCAGTTGTTCCCTGCCGGTCCGCCGCTTCACGGCGCTGTGCTGGCTGTTCAAAGTACAGCTGGGGCTGGATGCCATGGTACAGGAGTGGCCGAGGCTACCCCTGTACGCCTTCTGGAGTTCTGGAGAGGGTACGCCGGGACGGGGCCCAGGTACTTCTAGTGGCTCCGTACTGGCCGACCAGAGTTTGGTTTTCGGACCTCATATCTCTCCTGGAAGGCTCTCCGATGGAGATTCCGACCAGGAGGGATCTACTCTCTCAGGCGGGCGGGAGATTCCTGCACCCACGCCCGGAGATGTGGAAACTGTGGGCCTGGCCTCTGAGGGGGCTAGGCTCATAGAGGAAGGTCTCTCGGCTGAGGTTGTTGAGACCATCCTTCACTCCAGAGCTCCGTCCACGAGGAAACTGTACGCTCTGAAATGGAAACTTTTCTCAGCATGGTGCAGAGAACGCCAGTGGGACCCAGTTAACTGCCCGGTTGGTACAGTGCTGGAGTTTCTGCAGGCAAGGTTCTCGGCAGGGTTGACCCCCTCCACAATAAAGGTGTACGTGGCGGCCTTGGGTGCCATCCACGTCCCTTTGGGTGGAGTGTATTTGGGAAGACACCCTCTGATTACACGTTTCCTCCGTGGCACTTTAAGGTTGAGGCCTGTTATGCACTCGAGGGTCCCGGCATGGAACTTGGCCATTGTTTTGCGGGGCTTGTCCGAGCCTCCGTTTGAACCTTTGGAGGAGGTTTCGGACAAGTTCCTCACCCTCAAGACTATTTTCCTTTTGGCTATTTCATCTCTCAAAAGAATAGGAGATATTCAGTCCCTGTCTGTAGGGCCCTCATGCCTAGAGTTTGCGCCGGGGATGGTAAAAGCTTTTCTACATCCCAGGCCGGGTTATGTCCCCAAGGTTCCTACGAGCCCACGGGGCCCCATCACTCTTCAAGCCTTCTGTCCTCCTCCTTTCACGACGTCAGACCAGGAAAGATTAAATCTGCTGTGCCCTGTTAGGGCGTTGGATACTTATGTCCACAGAGCTGCCCTGTGGAGGAAAACTGATCAGTTATTTGTCTGTTTCGGACCCCCTAAGAAGGGGGCCCCAGTATCCAAGCAGAGGATGAGCAAGTGGGTGGTCGAGGCCATCTCACTTGCTTACGAGGCGGCCGGGCAGCCGTCTCCACTGGCTGTCCCGGCGCATTCTACCAGGGGTATGGCTGCTTCGAAAGCACTTTTGTCGGGGGCTTCCCTCCATGATATTTGCAATGCGGCCGGTTGGTCGTCTCCGCTAACTTTTGTCAGGTTCTACAAACTAGACCTGGCATCTACTGTTGGGGCGCAGGTTCTCTCGTAACCGTGTGCGCTTCGGCTTCACACATACGAGACACTTGGTCCTATGGCGATGTGGGTATAAGCGTTCTCACAGCGTTTCGACGCAGTTCGAGTTCCCCGAAAGGGAACGTCTCAGTTACGTATTTAACCCTAGTTCCCCGAGGGAACGAGACGCTGCGTCGCTCTGCCATACTCCCGGCGTGTCCGTGATCACTTACTTCAGGCTTTATCGGAAGTTAGTTCCTGTTTGTTTTCACGGACGCTTTATAGCTTCCGGTCGATGACGTCATCACGCCGACGATCGATCTTTTTTCCGATGGAATGGTTCTACAGAGGCTTCACGACGCATTAACGCAGAGGCGTTCTCACAGCGTTTCGACGCAGCGTCTCGTTCCCTCAGGGAACTAGGGTTACATACGTAACTGAGACGTTTTCCAAAGAAAACTGATAAAGTATACTTGAAATGTTCTTGAGTTGGGATGCACCAGTACCATTTTTCAGGACCGATCCGATAAAAAAAATTCTAAGTATCGGTCGATACCGATACCAATCTGATACCAATGCAGTTTTGTTTAAAAATTCTATGTAGAATTTCTAAACCTTGGTGTGTTGAATTGATAATCACTGTTTTTTAGTTAAACACAATCAACTAAATACATACAACTTCATTGTATAATTTTTTTTATTTTATATATATATATATATATATATATATATATATATATATATATATATATATATATATATATATATATATATATATATATACAGAACCCTGGTCCAAACGCGACATACAGTTTAAAGCTGAATGAAGAGTGACTGAGCCGCAGCGGAGGGAAGCATGCATTGACGTGAACTTGAATTTAATGATAGATAGATATATATTCATCTGTACTCACATTAATGGCTTTAGAGAACTTATAATATAGTGCACGAATTGTTGATGATGCTTTAAAATGTTCTTGTGCCTTTTGTGGGGCACTGGGGCTTATCAATAACACAGCATATTATACGCACAGTATCGAATTAGGATCGGCTCTGTCTGACCGATACCCGATCCAGCAAATAATTGCGGATCAGAGCCGATACCGATACTGAGTATCGGATCGGTGCATCCCTAATAGACAATAAAAATACTCCACTACTGTCCGCCTCTGCGAACAAGCCTAATGTAGCACATGGCAGGATCACATCACAGACAGCAAACACATGACAAAACCAGGAAACATGAATGTGAAAAACTTGAAAATAAAAGACATGAAGCATAAATAACTAACAAAACCATGACACCCTGTGACAACCAGGTAGAAACCAAGAACAATCCGAGTCAAATTTACATAGAAAGGTGCCGTGTTTGTGCTAGAATTCACTTAAATACAACTATATTAAAGCTTTTAGCAGATGGTTAAACTGATTTTTGGGTGGTTTGTAAATAAGAATAAAGACACTGTTTAAGGCCCTGTGTTTCATGTCGCATTTATAGTTGCAATGCAGTTGCATGCATGAATAGGCACAGTTATCAGAGATGAGAGTAAACAGTGTGCCTGAAAATCTGATTCTCTCCAAGGATTCAGAGAAATGGCTGTCTAGATTTATTCAGTCGGTGCCATGGGAATGACATGCACCGGACATCTGCTCTGGTGCGGCAATCTGCCACAGATAATCCCATTAAAATTGCAGTTTATTAAAATGGGAAAACACAAGAAGGGATACTTTACTCTGTTGCTGGAAGAATATAGTGTTACAGAGCAATGAGTGTATTGATTAATGATGGAGCTTGCCAATGGGTTTTAAAAGAGAACACAGATCCCATGAAAAGACAATATTGCATGGTTGTATTGCATGCTGAATGGTGACCCATGTGTACATGTGCACAGAAAAGGGCAAATTTACTCCAAATGTATTGTTAAAAAAGTAATATTATGCAATCAACAGGTAAACCATAAAGGAACTGTTTTTCTCTTGTGTATGGAATATGAGGCCTAATGTGTCTACAAATGGATGGCTTTATTATAAAGAAATATACTTCATAAATCTGGCTTTAGATACAGTATGAGTTCATAATTTTTCCTTTGGTGTCTCTAAATTATGCCATAATGCTCTGTCTATTAGAAAGGTAGATTTTACGCAAAATAAAGTACACCCTTATTTGAAAAGGGCCTGTCATTTTTCTATAGGTTTGCTGAATTAAAGTATATAACTGGCTGATGAATTTCCATAAATCATAGCTGATATATATCCATGTTCCCTGTGGGAACTTCTGCCCGGGATAATTTGCATACATATTGTCTCACACCTTTTGTTTTTCTCCACCCCCTCTACTCAAGATCTTTTTTACAATCTTTTTGCAGTTGAGATGGCTATATGGCAGCTAGCTGAAATAATGTAATTTTGGAATCAAACCACTGAGGTACATCATCAAATTGTATCATATCGTATCTATCAGTATCTTATTTTATAAAAGAAAAAGCATGTAAAGATGAGTTTGGACATACTTGACAGTTAAGACAACTAATGTGTCTAACGTATGGTGACATACACTGTAAAAATCGAAATAGTTAGACTTACTTTAAAAAAGAATGTAAACTAAATGCCTTAAAAAACAAACAAAGTGAAATAAGAGTAGTGTATTGTCCTAACAAATGATTATTAAGTATAGCTGAATGTTGACGCGCTCATTGTCACAGTTGCAAACATGATGGCCTTTGGTGTCACAGCATTTGTTTCCAGGCAGACCGTTAAAGAACGCAACATGCAAGTCTCCCGGGAATCCCATAGAATTCAACCAATCAAACACTTGGCAGAGACGTATTTAGGCATGTAGGCATTGTCAATAAAAAGGCTGAAGTTCAAACTGAGCATCAGAATGGGGAAGAAAGGTGATTTAAGGAACTATGAACATGGCATGGATGTCTGTGGCAGACGGGCTGGTCTGAGTATTTCAGAAACTGCTGATCTGCTGGCATGTTCACACACAGCCATCTCTGGGATGTAGAGAGAATGGTCCGAAAAAGAGAAAATATTTAGTAAATGGTTGTTCTGTGGTAGAAAATACCTTGTTGATGCCAGAGATCAGAGGAGATCGGCCAGACTGGTTTGAGCTGATAGAAAGACAACAGTAACAAAACAAAAAAACACTTATTACTACCGAGGAAAGCATCTCTGAGGGTGGTCCAACCTGGTATTATCAAGGTGTACTTTATAAAGGGGTCGGTGAGTGTATGTAGGCTACAGTATATGTATGTATGTATGTATATATATATATATATATATATATATATATATATATATATATATATATATATATATATACACATACACTATATAGTCTGTGTCTTTGGAAGTAGGCAGTGTGACTGGTGTCGTTTCCCACCTGCTGATCACTGACATTGATCCTGCTTTTTGTAATGGCACATATTTTCTTTTAAAAATGTTTTTATTTCCCTAGAGATAAAGGTCAGGGATAAAATACATACACAGATTCCAGTTGCAATCTGTTATAATTAACACTTTTAACTCTGTGAAAAAAAAAAAAAAAACCTTGAAGATTTGAGTGAATGAGTTGAAATTTACTCTTTTTTAAGACTTCTGGTAAATTTAGGATTTTATAACCCAGAGTGTTGCATTAAAGTCATCAAAGGTTTGATGGATGGATGGATGGATGGATGGATGGATGGATGGATGGATGGATGGATGGATGGATGGATGGATGGATGGATGGATGGATGGATAGATAGATAGATAGCCATATTTCCAGCTGATGACAGGAACTCAGGATAACAGAATTCCAGGATCTCTTTGCGAGCCAGAATACGTTTTTTATAAGAGACACCTGTGCAGTTCCAGCACTGTTGATTCCTGTAACCTCCTGTTGTATCTGTGAGAGAGAGACTATTGCCATGTCAACACCTTTGGAGGTCAGTGTGGCCTTGTCTTTTGCTTCTACTCATTTGTCACACCTCTGTGGCCCACATTCATGGACAGTGACATGGTCAGTTTTTACTTTTGTGCTTATACAGGGTGGACGCGGGTCCTTAAAAGTCTTACATTTAACTTATTCATAGCTGTAGACACCCTGTTATCAATATTCTTCCAAATGCTTTCTTTTATCTTCCATAGAATAAACACAAACAGGTTTGGAACAACATAAGGGTGAATAAATGATGACAGAGATTTTATTTTTTGAACTATCCCTTTAAATGGCTATTTTATTTAGCAGATGCCATGTGTAGGAGTGCTTTAGAGATTTTAAATTACAAATTGTTGTATTGTATCAAAATCAGTTGTAATATGAAATACAATCACTTACTATAAGCTTAGCCTCATATTACTTAAGCAGTATTGATTCTCTAGCAATTCTCTGATTACAATGAATGTACAATGTACACTATTTTTGCACAGCAGCAGATTGTCATTCAGAGATCTCATTCAGTTCAGGTATGCTACTGAAATGTACAGCACCACTGTCTTATTTGTGTCTCTTTTTTAACATTTACTAATGAATTTTAGGAGACAGATTTGAAAGAAAGATGCTTGGAATAAAATATGACAACTATGTTAATCTTCTTGAGCTTTGAAAAAGAAATGATATGAGTGGTTAAGTTATCAAGATAAAGTGAGTCTATCAATGCAAAACCACAGTGATGTATCATTACCATATTTGTGTAGGTATATCAAATGTCTTTTTTTTTTTTTTTTTTTGCTATAGAGACCCCTAATTCCATAAGGTAGCCCATCAAAGTCTTGCACACATTTTGTGTTCTGTCTGTTTAAAAAACTAGCCTCAAACTCAATATCCCAGCATTCAACTGAAAACATATATTACCACTGATAGATGCAGTGAAGATGGGGGAAATGAAGAATATAAGGCTGACCTAAGAGAGAGCAGGCGTCTGGTGCAGAGACGCTGAGGAGGAGGAGGTGGTGGAGGACCCCTCCCATCTTGGCATGAGTGGGTGGATTTCTCTGTTTATCTTTAAGATCTGGCAGTGACAAAAAGGCTGAAAACCATCTTTTTCCCTCTTTCTTGTATTTCATAAGAGGATCTCTTATGGCACTTATGAAATCATTCCCTTGTGTAGATATCCAGAGTTTAATGTGTGAATTGCTGGATGGCTTGATATAGCCCAGTGGAGCATTTCCCCCATGGTGCTTTGCTGTTGCTTGTACATGTCTGACTTTGAGGACAGTCAGCTATAAAGATTGTGGAACACTAAAAATGAAATATTCCACATTTGAAAAATAAAAGCCTACTGTCTATTAAAACCTTGTCCAATTACTGTGGTCTTTGGTTACTTTGATCTATCTGTCTATTTATCTATAAATCAGTATGTTTTGATATTACTCAAATATACAGATATAACTATATATTATAATGCATTGGGGAAGGGTGATATGAAAATTTGATACCATTATAGATTTTAAAATGCCACTTTGTGACACAAATGTTTCTGACCTCTGCTCTGCCGGTTTACTTACCACATAGTAAACATTAGTGCATTGTTGGCATTAATATAGAGCTTAATCAAATGGCATACTTTATTACTGCTGGAGATGATTTAGTTACTGATATCATTACCAGCTCTAAATGGCCTGGTCCTAAAGGCTTAATTTGATCTCGGCTTTTACAACACACCATTAAAGATTAAAAGGCAGAAAGAGCATTAGTTGAGCACTGGCTGTTAGAAAATGTGTGTAGCTGGATCAGATTTCCCTAAGGTTGCGATACCCTTCCTCAAGAACACAGTAAGGCTCACTTGTACAGCTGCTGCATGTATACACACTTTCTCACACTCTAATTAAAAACATTGTCTTACATCACCGGTGCATCGCCAATGCACAAGCTGTTTGCACACAGAATGTTATTGTGCTTCTGCTAAATATGGGACAATATGTGCTGGAAGACTCTCATGGACATTTTCACTTCTTTTTTTCACATGGAAGTGACTTAGAGGTCATTAAGATTGGCCGCGTTCCGGTTTCTGTTTGTGGAGAATCATTTTAGAGTCAAGATACATTTTATTTACAGCTGATTCCTGGTGTTAATGCATCATCACACATCTTCATATTCCAGTATTGTCTGATTTGATTGGTCAGGAATTGATTGTTCTTGCTCTTATGAATGGGCAAGGTTTTATTGCCCAATACACCTATCCAAACCCGGTGCTGCTCATTTTCTTTTGAGTGGACTTTGAGTGTACAAGTAAGTTTTAAGTACTGAGTAATATTAATTAAAGACATGTACTTACACTGTATTTTTTTTTTTTTAATAATGTCTCCAATTTAAAACTTTCTAGGGACTGATCACATCTAAAAATTTCAGTTGGCCAAATTGAATTTCTGTGAATTGATGCAATTTATTTCACAGAAATTCAATTTGGCCAACTGATGTGATCAGTCACTAGAAAATTTTCAATTGGAGACCTGATTTTTTTTTTACAGTGTACTATATTGTTAGAATGTAGGATTTCACTTTATTTTATGGTGAGAGTGTTACAGTGTAATTATACAAATAAGTACTGAGTCATATTTATTAATATTCTACTATTAATTATTATTACCAACTATTAGTGCTATTATTAGTCAATATTTAGCTACATGTAATTAATCTAGGGTTAGGATTAGGGGTTGGTTAAGGTTACTTGCATGCAATTATGCACAATTTATAGTAATTACTATAGTAACTACATATAATGTATAACAAGGACACTGTAAATAGTGTTACCAAGTTATGCAACAGTTTTGCAAACCAAGTTTTGATTTAAAGGAAGTGTATGTAAGATTGTGGCCAAAACTGGTACTTCAGGTGTATCCCCTCTCCCCCTTCCCCCTGACTTGAGGTTGCCAGATAGGCTGAAGGATCAGCAGGAACGTTTGTAACTGCAGCTGTGGTAACTAGAGCAGATCTGGCAACCCAGATGCCGAAACACTACTGACTTTGTGATTGGTCGATAGGTGGAGGGCGGAGCTTCAGGCCAAAACACAACATCAACATCAACATCAGTTGAGGGCTGCCACAACAACTTTTAAATGACAATATCCTGGCCGGACTAGTGTTGTCAGTGATACAAGTATTTGAAATTAATATGATTTCTTAAAGTCTAGTGACATATCAGGGCCATTTTATAATTAATTGAAATACATTTCTTAAATACAGTTCCTTTAAAATGTTTATTTAAGATATTAAACATTTAGCTCTCATTGAGTTTTGCACACTTTGAATTATATGCAAAACTTAAAGTTTGTGCTTGGCAAATATTTGTGTGTATTTCTGTGCATGTGTCAGCAGACACGTCTAGATGTACTAAACTCTTGTTCTGTCTCAGTGGTTTTGCAGTTTGGCGGCCCAACAACCCATAAATCTGTCACTCATGGAGATGAGCATGTGAAGCTTTGAGTTGTTGAAATGAGCTACCATGAGTTCAGTACTTTGGGTTCATAAGATGACACTGTGATTCTGGAGCAATGTTGTGTGAACATGTACATCTGTGACTAAAACACTCACAGCTCACAAACTCTGTCAAACATTCCCTGACATCGCCAAACAGAACCACAACTGTACATGATATCAGTCTTTTCAAATGTCCCACCAGTCTGAGCACCCTTTCCATCTCTTCTTCTTGCATTCTCTCCCTGATATGTTCTCTTGACATTTGCAAAGGTTGAAAGACAAAGTAGCTTTGTGTCCTGATAAGGGCGAGGACTCCTCAGTCTGAATGCGAATGTTCTCTCATGAGGTCAGAAAGGCGCTGTGTGTATCTGACAGACAGGGTGATGGGTCAAGTTTTGGAGGATCACAGAATGAAACTGAATAGCAGAAAAAAAGACAGATGTCATACGTAGATGGGGGTTAGTCTTCACCAGTAAGGTAGAACAAATACCCCTTAAGGAAAACGGTTTTCTTTATATTCCCAAATAAACAGTTTTCCCATAATAATAATAAAAAAGACTATTTATTGTAATGCCTTGGGGAAGGGTGATATGACATTTTGATTACCATTATAGATTAAAAATGCCACTTTGTGACACAAATGTTTCTGACCTCTGCTCGGCCGAGTGTGTATATATATAAACACACACTCACTGGCCCCTTTATTATGTTATTTTTATACAATATTATATATATTTTTTTATTATTTCGTTATGTTTCCCTTTGTACTTAGCAGAAGCTTTCATGCTGAAACAATGAAGCTTTTAGGTGCACAACAAAATTAAACTTTAGATATATTTTCTGAATGGAGGGACATACGGATGGATGGATGGATGGATGGATGGATGGATGGATTTAATATATTTTAAAATGTAATTAATTCCTGTGATGCAAAGCTGAATTTTTAACTGCCATTACTCTAGTCTTTACACAATGTTTCAGAATTAATTCTAATATTTTGATTTGGTGCTCAAGAAACATTTTGTATTATTGCCAATGTTAAAAACAGTTGTGATGGTTAGAATTTTTTTGGAAACCATAATACATAGTTTTTATTTTTTTTCAGGATTAATATGAAGTCAAAAGAGCAGTATTCAAAAAAAAAAAAAAAAAGAATTAACAATCAAATACTTAATCAATAAATGAATACATTTCACAAAAATAAAAATGTGTGCACTCAGTGTAAGTAGGTTTGCTGAAAAGAAAGTGTTTGCAAATATTTTTTACTTGTTTATTAGCTTTCTCAATGGTTGTTAACAGTTCCCAATGTTGATAATGACAGGATGTGTACTTCTTCTCACTGCTGCACAAAAGCTGCTGGGATGCTGCAATATGGTGGCATTTTTCCCCTACGCTCAGATCACCACAGCTTTGAGCAGCCATATCAGCTACAAAATAGATACTGATAATGTAACTACAGTATTCTATGTATTCTTTGCACATTAGAAGACATGAGCCAAGAGCTTGTTAATTGCTTTGGTTTTACAGTAGAAGCTTTCTTCTAATTTTGTGTGAAAATTAGCTGACACAGGCTGTGATATTATGAACACCTGCTGGTGAGAGGATGTTTGCAATTACAACCCTACAAAAACCTTCATAATAATATGCCCCCCCCCCAAAAAAAAGGAGTAAAATAAACAACACTCAAACACAATTTTCTCTGCTTGTCTCCTTGCCTCTGCAGCCCTGTAATAATATGTTACTGACTCTCAGCATTAAGATGATGAATATTGTTCTTACTCTCGGATTATCATCCAATAAGAAAGTGACTGGTGAGCTAATATTAGTCTGCACCGAGCGTTGGTTTACCCATGAGCAGGTTGCCTAGGAAACGTTACATAATTGGAGCATAGAAGATGCCCCCAGTTGATTGGGTGATGGAGACAAGGTGATGGATCTTCCTCGATGTGTTCTCTCCTCCATGTTCCATCTAGCCGCCTGAGAGGAAATGACCTCGTGACACCACATATAGTGGCTAGTGGTTTGATAGCTTTCTTGTGGCACAAAACAGCTTTTCCTTTCATGTCTTCAATTTGTCACTTAAAAGGAAAAGAAAGTCTGTGCATTTCTGCAATGATTTATAAGTTTACACTTAAAAACTGTTGACATTCTGTGATTTTTCATAGGTGCTGATCTTGGCAGACTGTTGGATCTTGAGACTCTGTATCAGGGCGTGGAACGCAGTATTAACCAGAGCCGACGAGCACGCAGACAGTCCCCCGAACGAGCCTACAACATTGAGGTTTTGCTGGGGGTGGACGACTCAGTGGTGCAGTTTCATGGACAGCAACATGTGGAGAAGTACCTCCTCACTCTTATGAACATCGTAAGTGTGCTCCAGCCACCCACGCTGACTGTTGTGTTTGGGTTACCCTGGAGAAAAATCATAGAACGATAGAAATTACTCTGTCAACAACGAAGCAATTCTACAGGAGTAAGACAGCATTATAATAAACAGCTGAGATAAAGCCAACTGGTGGTGAAGCATTAGAGACACCAGAAGTACTACTGTTTATAGCATCTGTATCCAATCCTGCAGTGTTTTTAGTGGGTCTGTCTGTCTGTCTGTCTGTCTGTCTGTCTGTCTGTCTGTTTTTAGATCTCTCTATCTATCTATCTATCTATCTATCTATCTATCTATCTATCTATCTATCTATCTATCTATCTATCTATCTATCTATCTATCTATCTATCTATCAATCTATCAATCTATCTATCTATCTATCTATCTATCTATCTATCTATCTATCTATCTATCTATCTATCTATCTATCTATCTATCTATCTGTCTGTCTGTCTGTCTGTCTGTCTGTCTGTCTGTCTGTCTGTCTATCTATCGTTGCAATCAAAAATGTTCAACCCCTTTGACCTGTAAGACATTTTGCTGCCAAGAACAAAATTGGATGAAAACAATTCAACAAAGGTATGAGTAAACTATTATAGAAAGTTTATTAATACACATTTGAGTGAATCTGAGAATGTAAAGTTCATGAAAAATCTAATTGGCTATAAACATTTGTGTTCAAAATTATTCAACCCCCATAAGTCAAATTTTGTCTTTTATTCTTTATAACCTCCAATATACACTGCCTGCAAGTTCTTAGAAGCTTCTGTTACCACTTCTACTGTAATCTTGGCCCATTCCTCGCTTGAAAAAGCTTTCAGATCACTGATAATTTTTCTGGTTTCCACGTTACCACTGCTTTCTTCAAATTCCACCAAATATTTTCAATGAGATTTAGATATGAAGACTGTGCAGGCCACTCAAGAACGTTCTACGACTGATCCCTGAAACAAGCATCAGTAGATTTGGATGTATAATTTGGAATGGGGCTGTCCTTTAGATGGAAAGTCCATTGATCATCAAGCTTCAGTCTCTGCACCGAAGGCAACACCATCTTTGCCAAAATGGCTTGATACTTCAAAGAACTCATGACGTCCTTCATACAGACTAGAATTTTACTTCCTGCAACAGCAAAGCACTCCCATAACAAGACTGGACCACATTCGTGTTTAACCATTGAGATGATGTTCTTCTGCTCATAAACTTTGCCTTTTTTCCACCAGTGTGGTCATATTACTCCATAAAACATTCTTCCTGAACTCCAAAGGTCTATCCAAATAAATGTTAGCGTATTCAAGATGGCCTTTTATGTGTTTGGTCAAGAGTGGCATTCTTCAAGATGTCAGAATTAAATTAATGCTTGTCTAGTGTTCTAATACTCTCCATTGAAATGTTTTTTCTTTCTTTCATAAGGTAATTGTTCAAGTCTTTGGCAGTAAATTAAGGGTTTTTCTCAGTTTCTCTGATCAAACATCTTATTCCCCTTAACGATATTGTGCTTTTTCTCTCTGGTGCTCCTCGTTTAGGGGTTACATTGGTTGTCTTCCCGGTCATAAGTGACCGGACACCTAAAAATTAAACTTCCTCCACCCCAGTAAAACCAATGCAATTTATTTTTCTTCAATAATATTTTTTCTTTTTAATTTTGTATTTTGAGATGATTTGATGGTATTTTTTTAATATTTATGCAATAATTATTGTCTATTTTTGCCATTTAAAATTATAAAATATATATTTTTTTAAACATTTTATTTAATTTTTTTTTTAATTGCAGTATTTTAGGTTAAAATAGAGACTAGGCCTTCAAAAAAATAAATAACTGAAGACAGATTAGCGCCCTCTTTTGGAATTATTTAAGAAATTATGCAACCATGGGTGTAATCCACTAGGATGGAGGGGCTTGTGAATTCCCAAGTCCACTTTTCAACACATTTAATATTTTTTTTTAGCTGGATTTGAATAAATATATAAAAATAATCAAATACTATTTTTATATTATTACTTTTTTTAGAAATGGCGATTTTTTTTTTTCTGTGAATTTGTGTTTTTGCAGATTTCCCATTCATTTCCTATGGCAAGTGGGAGTATTTTTTTTACAACCACTTAGCATGCTCGAATCATGCCCTCAATTTTTTTGTGTGTTTACATACCTAATGTTAGAAAATTCACCAAGTTTCATGTCATTCTGACGAAGATGTGATTTTTAAAAATTCTAAATGTGGTTCATAGATTAAATTTTTCATAGGTATGTGTGTGTATAAGTGTGCGTGTGTGTGCGTGTGTGTGAGTGGATGTGTCAGTATCACACTCCTGATGTTTTAGAGTGTCACCCCTTTACTGCTGTGTACTTTTTTTCAGCATTGTGGCCGATTTGTAGATTGTACACACAAATATTCAGAGAATTTTTGTATTTTTGCCGATTTCCCATTATTTTCCTATGGTCGGTCATTTATGACCGAAGACAATGAACGTTACTTTTTTTTTAATGACCAATTAGCATGCTCAAATCATGACCCCAATTTTTTTGTGTGTTTACATACCTAATGCTAAAGAAGTCACCAAGTTTCATATCATTCTGTTGAAGCTGGGATTTTTAAAATTTTAAAACAGAAAATGTTTCGGTCAGAAATGACCGAAGAGCACCAGAGGGTTAAAACCATCAATGGTTTTCTGGTACAACAAACTTTAAACGTTAAAATGAATCAGGCTGTCATATGAGTCTCTAGGAACATTTATTGTTTTGTAAATCTAATGTAATAAAACAATTTGTTCTCTATAGCTTTTGTGAAAGCTATTTTGATTTGTCCGCATTAGCTACTCAACTTTAGCACATGCATGAGCTAAATGTATGTATGTGTAACAGCACAAGCTGTTTCAGTTCTGTTATAGAGTTTCCAAAGGTCTAACTGTGTTTTAAAATAATTTTTTCCCCTATCATTGTCACGCCCTCACAATCATCTGTCACTTCCACGCCCACTCGTTCCCCATCACCATCATTCTGAACACCTGGGCACCATCACCAGCCAGCACTATATCAACCCGGCTCACCTTCACTCCCATTGTCTGGTCTCGTACCAATCCCTTTGGTGACTACCTGTCCTGCCTAGAAGCCTTCACCTGTACCCATCTTCGTCATCGTCATCGTCATCATCATCGTCATCATCATCATCATCATCATCATCATCATCATCATCATCATCATCATCATCATCATCATCATCATCCTCTTCACCTTCCTCGTTTTCACCATCATCGTCCTTCGTCTGAGTGTCACCATCCCTTTAATTATCACCTGTGTCTGAAACCTCCGATAATAAACCTTGCACTTGTACTAATCCCTCTGTGTCTGACAGAAGACCAGACCATATGCAGAGCTCTTCGGACACAGGCGGGGACTGCACTGCAGACCACTTCACCATGCTGGTTCACGCAGTACGGTCCTCACTGGTTCACGACACTCCCTCCACCGCTACCCATGCTAGCGTATCATCACCAGCACCACCAGCACCCGCTACTTCGTCAGCTGCCTGCGTAATTCCCAGGCCCGACCAGCGACCTACAGCGGCGCCGCAGAGGATTGCTGCAGGTTTCTCTTGCAATGTTCCCAGTATATGGAAGCAAATTCCCATCTGTTCCACAGCGAGAGAGGCCGCGTGGTGTTTATCATCTAATTTCTCTCAGGCCGAGCCCTTCAGTGGGCACAGTCGATATGGGAAACAAATGCCCCCGTCATCGGCTCCACCACAGCCTTCTGCACTCATCTAAAAGAGTAGCCTAGAAATCTAGACGCACCCTAGCGGCAGCAAATTTAATTTGCCCGCAAGTGTCGTCTAGGAACTCTCAATACCATTCTGAGCTGTGTCCCTTAAAATCTGGACGGCCCAATCACATCGTGTATAGAGTCGGCGGGCGGGGCAATAATGACGACGGCCGAGTTGCGTTTGCGTGCTTCTGTTGTCTAGTAAACACAGAAACTGGCGAACGGCAGTCTTTCGAATCAGCTCTGACCGGGACTCTGGAAGACTTGGAGTTAAGCTTTTCTCTGAGAAAAGAACAAAGAGCGGCACTGAAGTCATTCTTAAAAAGGGAAGATGTGTTCGTAGTTTAGCCGACCGGATACGGCGAATGTTTAATCAGTCAGCAAGCTCTGCTTCACCTTCGTTGCTCTGGTTGGTGTAGCGCTATCCTATCGCGTGCAGAGGGAGTTTGAAAGACAATTTTTATCCCGCCCCTCGGATTGAGCCCTGTCTATGGTGAGTTTCCAGACCAAACATCTTGATGTGGGTCTGGCTTGTCAGGCTACTAAAAGAGGTATTTGGTCAACAAACTGCCGAATTATCTGTCCATGATCAACTGTTTTCTATTCGCCAAGGCAAAGGAGAAACAACGAGTTCTTATGCACTGTGTATCCGCACGCTGGCCTGTATGAGCGGATGGAATGAATCAGCCCTCGTCACCGCCTTCCGCCACGGCCTCCTCGCTGAAATCAAGCAACTCATTGTGTTCTACGAGGACGCCATGGGCTTGGAAGCCCTCATCCAGAAAACCATCTGCGTGTCTTAACAGTTATCTGCCTGTGGCCTCTCCTCACCCACTGCCAATCCTCCGCCTGCTCAAACATCTGTCGCACATCCAGCACCTGAACCCATGCAGATTGACTTATACAATCTAACCACCACCGAATGCCAACACAGGATCTCACTACATCTGTGCCTGTATTGTGGGGGAGATGGACATGGCATGACGACCTGCCCTGTGCGACCTACACGGCCAGCGGTGAGTACCATCCAGTTACCTCCTTAAACGGCAAACCTTACTAAGACGGCAGTATTCGTTTGTAATTCCCAGTCATCTGTTGCAGCACAAGCCCTCATCGACTCCGGGTCGGCGGGAAACTTCATCAGTCAGCAAACCCTTGAAAAGCTAACCGCCCAACGTCAACGTTGTCCCGTTGACCTCAGAATCACCACCATTCAGGGAAAACCTGCCATTTCCATTTCCCCCCCACACTTACACTACACGTTGGTCATCTGCATGAGGAAACCATCACGTTCATGGTGCTGGAGGAGTCAACCGTGGACATCATCCTGGAGGAATGGAGACACTGGTTGGAGGGAGCAGAACACTCATTTGAAATCATCACCGACCATCGAAACCTTGAGTACCTTAGTGATGCCAAACAGCTGAATCATCGTCAGGCCCGCTGGGCCCTTTTCTTCACCAGATTCAATTTCAAGGTGGTTGTCAGCCTGATTCAGTGGGTGCTCCGCGAGCAGATCCAACAGGAGACCGCTCAGCAGCCTGCTCCGCCTGGAGGTCCAGAAGGGCACCTCTACGTCCCGCCTCGCCATCGCCTGCCCCTTCTGGACTTGGCTCATTCTTCACAGGCCTCTGGACACCCAGGCAGGAGAAGGACCCTCTCGCTCCTTCGACACCGCTACTGGTGGCCCGCCATGCCTCAAGACGTCTCCCGATTCGTCAAGGGATGTTCAGTCTGCGCCATTGCCAACACCCCTAGGAGACTCCCAGAGGGCAAGTTGGTCCCTCTTACGATCCCCGAGCGACCCTGGAGCCATCTGGGGGTTGACTTCATGACCGACCTACCACCATCCCAAGGTTTCACCTGTATCCTAGTCGTTGTTGACCGATTTTCAAAATCCTGCAAACTCATCCCCTTCAAAGGCTTACCTACCACGTTGGAAACCGCGGAGGCACTCTTCACCCAAGTCTTCCGACATTTTGGGCTTCCGAAAGACATTGTGTCCGACCGAGGACCTCAATTCATCTCTAGAGTGTGGACCGCCTTCTTCCGTCTCCTAGGGGTATCCGTCAACCTCTCGTCAGGTTACCATCCTCAGACCAATGGTCAGACTGAACGGGAAGATCCAGGAGATCGGGAAATTCCTGAGGGTATACTGCCACCAGAATCAGGAGAGCTGGAGCTTGTATCTGTCCTGGGCCGAATATGCCCAGAATTCGCTCCAGCAGTCCACCACAGGGCTCACCTCGTTCCAATGTGTCCTCGGCTACCAACCACCGCTCTTCCCCTGGATGGGTGAGCCCTCGGAGTTCCCAGCGGTGGATTACTTGTTCCACCAGAGCGAGAGGGTCTGGGACTCAGCGCACATGCAATCATTCTGAACACCTGGGCACCATCACCATCTACCACTATATCAACCCGGCTCACCTTCACTCCCGTTGTCTGGTCTCGCACCGATCCCTTCGTTGACTACCTGTCCTGCCTAGAAGCCTTCGCCTGTACCCATCTTCGTCTTCATCATCATCCTCCTCTTCGTCTTCACCTTCCTCGTCTTCACCATCATCGTCCTTCGTCTGAGTGTCACCATCCCTTTAAATATCACCTGTGTCTGAAACTTTGATAATAAACCTTTCACTTGCACTAATCCCTCTGTGTCCTTGTCTGTGTTTGACAATCATACAAATAAGTGACTTAAAAACAGCAGCATTGAATAGGGGTTGAATAATTACAACTGTATTACAAAAAAAATCATGTAACTCAAAAGCATTATATTATAGATTATCATTTTTAATTTGCCACTAAACTGTTATAATTTTTGATTCCACCCATCTGTCTGTTTGGTTTCCAAAATGTTGGAAGGTCAAGCAAACATTCAAAGTTTGTTTTGTCAGTTGATTAGATTTCAAAGGCACAATAGGTAATATTTTCCAAAATATCCACAAAAACACTAGAACAGTTATATATTTTGTTGACTTGTGTACTTACATTATCCCAAATTTTTCCAAGAATGTGTCTTGGACCGTGTCTGTACATCAAGCCGTGTTTTGCGCATGTCTCTTATTAGCAATCGCTCCATTGGCCTCGTTCCGCTCCAACGGCTTTCAGCCCAACCCTACTAGTAACATTAATAAATCATAAAACATCATTATATTAGGCCATCCATGACTATGATTTGTGCCCGAATCCCATTGGATTCTTTTCCACTGTTTATAGAGGTGATGACAGCAATTTTCGCGAAATCAAGGCGTCATCAAACTACCTTTGTTTTGAATAAGCCACCTCTAGCAGTGAAAATGACATATTGTGCCTTTAATTGTAGTTTAATGCTTATTCAGAATTTGAATTTTAATCTAAAAGATATTCTCAATAAAACTCCAATTAAAATCGTATATATATATATATATATATATATATATATATATATATATATATATATATATATATATATATAAATCGCATGTATATATATATATATATATATATATATATATATATATATATATATATATATATATATATATATATATATACAAGTGTGATGACCAAAAAGCACTGTTGTATAGATCTACTGCTTTCTAGTATAATAATATGGGGATTTTATCCACATAAATTAGCCAACTCAATAATTACAAAGATGTTTATTTTTCATTCCAGAAGTTGTTACATTTTTAGATTAATTGCAATTAAATTGTTTAACAGCTATAGTTTCTAAACTCCACTTTGGACTGTTTTGGAGCAGTTTTCCGACATTGAAGTAAATGGATATATGCAGTAGTTAAATCATACATTCCCAAAGATTTCATGTACTGTCAGGTCTCACTAGGGACACTTGTCTTTAGAGTAGATGTCTAGCTGACTTTATGCTGATTTCATTTTGTGTGATTTGTCTGTGTGATTGTCAAGCAAGAAGGATGTCAAGCTCAGGTACCGCTGGATGCTGTAAATCAGTGGTTTGCGCCATGTGTTCTGGGTGGCGGTAAGCCAAGGGAGAAAATATGCTCCAGGACAAAACAGCTCTCATCTGCCCCTTGATATGTGTCCTTTAATCTCCACAAATTAAACTTGCGCAGAGAGAGAGAGAGAGAGAGAGAGAGAGAGAGAGAGAGAGAGAGAGAGAGAGAGAGAGAGAGAGAGAGAGAGAGAGAGAGAGAGAGAGAGACCAGTAAGCCAGCAGTCAAAAAAAAAAAAAAAAAAATCAAGCCGGCCAGATATTATATCATCAGTAATAGTCATTGATGTGAGGTAAAATCAGACACATATTAGATCAGTTCTGCAGTCATTTTTCTACATCATGGATCACTCCATCTAAGATAAAATGTGATGGGATGAAAAAGGCTGGAGAAAAATGTATTATAACCTCACCATTTGTCTCTATATTGCATATTTTCTCCAGTTATCATGAGTCCCCGAACAATTTCTGCAGCTGTGCCGCTGCCATCTCCTTTTCTCTCCTCTCGTTCTCATCCTAGGGGGTGTTTCAAACGCTGCATTCTGAATAAATGACAGGAAAACAGATAAACAGAAATATATAAATAACATAGTCTCCTTTCTCTCCCACGCGTTGAGTTCTTGCTGCTTTCTTCTTGAAAGTTTACTTTGCTCACTTTTAGAATGCATGTCTCCCTCGCTCTCCGGGAGTCAAGGAGAGAAAAGAGAGAGACATAAAGCAAGTTTTCGCCCTTTTTTCCTCCAACTATTTTCCCCGACTTCCCCACTTTGCTGCTTCTCTTTTGGTGTTTGTTGCACATAAGAGCTGCGTGTGATGATAGTTTGTTGTTATGTTGCGTTGGATTTGTGTGTGCGTGTTGAGCGTGTGTGCGTAAATGTCACTACTCTGTTGCTGTGTTTGCTCAGAGAAAAATCCTCTTCAGTCTTTCATTCATGATCTCCTGGTCAGTGGTTGGTCTCTCTGAATGATCCAGCAGGAGGAGAGAGTGGGTGCCGTCTGTCTGTCTGCCTGAAAAGGGATCTGTCTACGGGACTGCACGTAGGCGGCAGGGTTGAGCGCCATTCACAACTGAATTCAGAATGCCTTTAGAATTTTGAAGTCTTTTAAATTCCTGAATTTGATTTGTACTTAAATAATAATAAAATAATGACTTCAAAATTTGAATATAGCTACAAGTGTAGTTTTAAAGATTAGTAGATTTCAGGAATCCATAATAACCCATGTTTGACAAGCCACCTATAGAAATGCATATTTAATGTATATTATATTTACATTAAAGAGTTAGTTCACCCAAAAATTTAAATTCTCTCATTAATGACTTACCCTAATGTCGTTCGACACCCGTAAGACCTCCGTTCATCTTCGGAACACAAATGAACATATTTTTGTTGAAATCCGATGGCTCAGAAAGGCCTCCATTGACACCAATGTCATTTCCTCTCTCAAGACCCATAAAGCCACTAAAGACGTCGTTACAAAGCCCATCTCACTACAGTGGCTCTACAATAATTTTATGAAGTGATGAGAATAGTTTTTGTGTGCAAAAAACACAAAACCAAATTGAAATAATGACTTATATAGTGATGGGCCGATTTCAAAACTAAGTTTAGAACGTTTATAAATCAGTGTATCGAATCATGATTTGGATCGCCAATGGCACATGATTTCAGCAGATTGGCAGTTTGACATGCAGTTCGAATCATGAATCGATACGCTGATTCATAACCGTTTGAAACTTTGTTTTGAATTCGGCCCATCACTATATAAGTCGTTATTTTGTGTTTTTGCGCACAAAAACTACTCGTCTCTTCATAAAATTATTGTAGAGCCACTGTAGTGAGATGGGCTTTGTAACAATGTCTTTAGTGGCTTTTATGGGTCTTGAGAGAGGAAATGACATTGGTGTCAATGAAGGGTTTTCTGAGCCATTAAAATTCATCAAAAATATCTTCATTTGTGTTCTGAAGATGAACGGAGGTCAACGGAGGGTGTCAAACGACATTATGGCAGGTAATTAATGAGATAATTTTCATTTTTGGGTGAACTAACCCTTTAATAGTTATGTTTAATTATATTTAATACACGAGGCCCTGTAAATTCAAATTCTAGCTGGATGGATGGATAGATAGATGATAGGGTGATACTTGTATAGTTGACACCTTTTAAATATAGCTTTCTATTTGTTTATTATGTTATCCTGCTTCATTTCTGATTCTGGTCTAAAGTTTTTGTGAATGTAGTTTTGCGTCTTTCTGAATTAATTCGATACGTTAATCTCTGTGTGGGAGTTGATGTATTCCTGAATGGGATTTTTGTTTTTTCTGGAGAACTGGTCCAATGACTCGCTCTGCCCTCAATTTATAGAACCGGGTGAAACAATTCTTTAAAACGCACTAAGATTGATTGGCTTCACTTCATAGGTCCATGGGAAATGATGAGGAATCGATGCGTCAGACAGGGATCAAAAGATCTGGAGGCCTTTTGACTTACGCCCACCCTTTCAATCCACCAATCAGCAATCCTTTACATTTATTCCACCCCTATAAGACTGGGACTTTCAGATTTAGTGTTGCAGTCAAGATAAAGGCCCAGTATGTAATGCAGAAGCTCTTTGTGGGAGGGTTTGTTGTTGTTAATACTCTTTTCTAGTTTTCAGTCTTGGAAAATCTCAGAACATGCTGTCCTGAGATTGCCTTTAGCGCAGAACTGAAAGTACCAGATCCAGAGACACAGCATCACAGCCACTCAACGGTGCCCACAGCGCAGCCGGTCTGTGTAATGGAGCTGAGACCTTTGTATGTAGCATTAATTGTGTGAATTGAAAGTCGACAATATTAATTGCTTCCCTCTATATTAGTCACTCCTCAGGAGTAAACAAGATATGCGGGCGGGCGGACCATTATGTAATCAGCTCTTCATAGACATGTTGTTCTGGCCCTCAAATGTCAGACAGGTAATAATGGTCCAAAATGTCAAGCGAAAATGGCAGAGATTCAGTAATGAGTCTGAGCAAATACTGTCCACCAGTGTACCCTCATATCTTTGAGCATTCCTGTACATTACAGAAGAATGAAAGGGAGATTGGGACACCGCCAGCCAAGAGCCTGATGGGATTTCTGTACTCATTCACTTTCCTCTCCTGGACTAAAACAGGACGATGATGATTCAGCATAATGTATATGTGGGAAGCGAGGTGAAATCACTGTTGTATGGGGAACAAAAGGCCTGTATGGGGGTGATTTGTCAAAATCGGTTTGCACTGGCAAGAAGTCTTCTATGTAGTTAATGTTGAGGCCTTTAAAATATGAGTGGAGTTATTAATGAATCTTATTATTATTTACTTTACTTCTTTAAGTGGGCATGACATGGAAATTACAAAAGTATTTTCTTCCCTATTGTGACGTATTTCTGAGTGAAACAAGAAAAAAAAAAAGAGTCTTGAACAGTTCATCAGGAATTGATTGTACTATTGTTTGCTGTTGCTGTGATCTCATGGGAGTGACAGGTTGTCCTGCCCTTATGCCAGTAAACGCATCACCAGAGATGAAAGTACCATAAAAATACTCCATACTGCATGTCTTATTTGGTATATTCCAGATCTAAGGGAAAAATGTATGATTTCACTGAAAATAAATCTGTCATGTTTGGTTCTTGAGATGCCAGAACCAGTGGTGTTTAATATAACTGATGATTTTGAGTGAACTATTCCTTTGACAATTTATTGTTAAACCCCACTCTATCTGTGTTAAGGAAACACTTTGGCACTTGAATTCTTTTATCAAGTTTCTTTTTACAGTTTGGCAGGGCCAGAAGATAAACAGGTCCGATAAGATAAAATTTGACCTCTTTTAAATGTCTCCTTTCACAATGGTTTAATCTATTTGATAAGGACATGCTGGTCATTATGGTAATCCCCCCCCCACCACCACCCCCCACCCCCTACTGACTACTGACTTGGCCAATGACCACACATCCACACATAGATCCCCCCCCTCTCTCCTCTAACTATATATCCTCCTTTCTGCACCCTCTGCTATTTTCTTCTCTCCCCCCTCCTTCCTCTAAAGCTGTGAAGCCACAATGCTAGCCCCTGCTGAATTATTAATGGGATACTAATGATTTTCTGACTTGCCGACCTCTAGGTCTCCATTAGTTACCTGTAGGCTGATGAAACCCAGTGCTCCTGAACAAGGCCAGCAACCAGGGCAGTACTAATGAGACCTACACTCTTGTGGTCATTAACATAGAGCGAGATAGGTGGGAAGAGGGGAATCTATAGGGGTTTTTTTTTCTGTAGGAGGCTGAGGACGAACCCTGGTGTTGCTAATGATTTGTGACTCTCATTTGTAAAGTAGGGTTCGGCATTGTACAACAGCATTTAAAAAAAAAATCTAACATTTTGATAATACAGTTTTTACGAGAATAAAGTCCTACTATTACTACTATTTAAATATAATGTTAATATTTTTACTATTATTACTTGAATCAACTTGATTTCAATAGTCCACTTCAGACATTCTGCTAACTATACGTAACTTTGCAACATTAGAGTCACAAGTCATTAACGTATTAGTATACTGTCTGCTTAATATCTGCTAATACTTTAATTTGATGGTCCCCAACAAACATTTTGGCTGTAACTCTACAAACACCTCAACTTTTTCTACTAACTCTAACTCTTACCTACTTATCAGTCTAATAATATTATATTGAGAGATAGTTTGTTAGTTTGATAGTTAGTTTGATAATTTTGCAATTGTAGTTGCAAAATATCTTTTAATTAGTGAAATGTCTAAAATTGACTATTAAAGTAAAGTGTAACCTAATAAAAAAACCTAAATGAGATTATGCACTGCCCTGCCCAACAAGTCTCTGTTTGGATTTAAATGGGCAAATGCTTAAGAGTTTATGATTGGATCATTATTAATTGTGTCTATATGATATGTTTGCCAACAGTTCTTTTAACCCTAATTGATGCAATACAAGTCAATACAAGATCTTGACCAAAAATGTACACACCTCTCGGTGGAAATAACATCACAACATTTATTTCCATCAAGAGATTGAAACATTTTTTGGTCAAGATATTGTATTGATAATGCAAGAGTCGAGCACGGCGTAAAGTCTACTCCAGCACACCCCAGACTTTCAATAAATTTAAGGACTGGAATCAGAGGTACCAATTCATGTGTGAAAATGATCCTTCATGCTCCCTCCCAGCCATTCTTTTGAATTGATGAATTTTGACATTGTCATCCTGACCTGGAATATGGGCATGATTTGTCTTTCTACATGGTTGTTTAAGAAATGAAATGCTACCAACTACATCAATTAGGGTTAAAAACTGTTAGGAACATACTAATCACTGCAATAATGATCAAATCATAGACTTAAGCATTTGCCTATTTAAATCCAAACAGCGACTTATTTGACATATTAGCTGTTTATAAGCTGTCATTCATTATAGTTGCTTTTGCTAAAAATACTGTTTTGGAGCAAAGCAAGTGTTTTCAATGAACTGAAAACATGCCAGTGGACATGCACTGCGAATGAATGTCAGTGCGGTATTTTACTTTCAGTTCAGAAATGGCGCCAGTTTGGGGGGGCGGGATTACTTGAATGGCGGGTTCATTAGTCAATTATTCTTAATGAAAAAACAACAAAACAGTACAATGACAAACTCACTTAAACAAGGTTTAACATCTCCCCAACTATCACAGGAAGCCTAAACTAGACATATTTTTGTGTTTTGGTTTGGAACTTGGAACCAAAAGATCAAAATGTACAGCAGCAAATAACCTACAGTCACACTACACCACATTAGGCATTATATACAGTTTGCAGAGTAAATTGAAGTTTTCTGCTTGATGCTGAAGTTTTTCATGCATCATGACTATACTGTTGCTTAACACATGGCACTAGCAACACCAGTGCCATGGGTTTAAGCCAGCCAATGCATGTACTGCTGAAATTTGTAGCGTGATTGCATTGAAAGTTGCTTTTGTTTGGATTAAAAACATCTACCAAAAATGCGTAAATGCAAATGGCATCGCAGAATGCTCTATTTATACACTGCTACTCTCACATAGTACAGTAAATACTACAGTATATGTTATAATTTTCAGCCCTAGCATATACTGAAATAATATGAGCGAAAAAAACTTTTACTGCCAGCCATGTATTTACTTTTCTTTGAAGTGAATTCTGGAAACAAGGCAGCAGCCATATCCCACCATGCACTGCTTCTCCTAATGCAGAGTCCTGAGGTGTTGCACACTGTGTTCCGTATGAAAGTCGTGCCTCAGTTTAACGATCATTAACGTTCGGAACACTGGAGTCATGGTCACCTGGCCTCTGTATTAACATAGTTACTAAGGCAACCAAGCCTAAGAGCTGCTCACTTTAGAATTTCTGAAGAAATCTTGGCGAACTCTACGGAAAAGGACTATACGCTAGTTTGAAAGATAAGCTTTTGGCAGCTGCAGACACATATACTGATTTGAAACTGAAGGGGTAGAGATGATGGATTTAGAAAAGTTGTGAATTGTAAAAACAAAGTCTGCAGAAACATAACGAAACACTGACAAACAGACAGCACAACCAAAACATATTCCGACAGTCAAAAGGAATGACAGCAAAGAAGAGGGAATGCCAGGAATACAGAGAGAGAGAGAGAGAGAGAGAGAGAGAGAGAGAGAGAGAGAGAGAGAGAGAGAGAGAGAGAGAGAGAGACAGGGCTCCACCCCATTCTGAAGTTTGCCGGTTGCTTGGCAATATAAAAGAACAGGTGAGTCAGTGCAGCGACACATCGGTTTTGAAAAGCATGTTGTATAATCCTTTTCCTTCTTCCTTGCCGCCCTCTTTTAAGCCCCTTTCTTCTTGTCTGTCTTCGTCTCTAATTCTTGCTCCCCCTCCCGCAGTCTGTCCATCAGAAATCTCATTATTGTTGGCTGTGTATACATCTCAGTGTCTCATTAGCAGGCTTCCAGAGCGGCAGAGGACACAATGTCTGAACTTCTGTACCAATTTGTCTGCCTCTGTCTCCCTCTCTGTCTGGGAACCGCGTTTCCCACAGTGCATTAGGCCCATCCTTCAACAAACTGAATAAGTAAAGATGGCCGAGGCGTGGGGTGAGAAGTCAAACTGCAGAATCATGGGAAATAAATAAATGCTTTGATGTCTCTGTGGGGACCAAATGACCCTCAAAATTTGGTAAAATCTGAAAAAACATGCTAAAAATTACCTGGCCTGAGATAGTTTGCTGGCCCCCCGAAACCCCTCGAAAACCAGCAAATCACACTATTCTGGAGTTATGTTTTAAGTTGAAACATATATTAGCTTCATAGAGAATAAATGTATTTTATCAAATGTACAAAAGCATTACAACGTTTTTGTTTGTTGTTACAACTCTTGTAGCCTGTGAAGTGTTTGAAAGAAGTCTCTAATGCTCTCCAAGGCTGCACTCATTTGACCGAAAATGCAGTAGAAAAAAAGAGATTAATATATAGTATTTGATTCCTGCAATGGCACAGCTGAATTTTAGCAGCCATTAATCTTGTCTTTAGTGTGACATGATAATTCAGAAATATAATTTGCTAATAACATCTTAGGTTATGCATGTAACCATGGTTCCCTGAGAAGTGGAATGAGTCACTGCGGACACTTTGGGGAATGTCGTCTAGGGTTCGCAGTGCAAGCTCCCATTCAAAAGGGAATCAGAGAAATTATTATTTTAGCTATGTATAGTGAGACTTTTTAATTTCACAATATCAGCATGTCTCAGTATTAAGCTCTTAATGTTCGACCTAACACTGCTTTTCTCTCTTCACAGGTTAACGAGATCTATCATGACCATTCTCTTGGGGCACGGATAAATGTGGTGCTAGTTCGGATTGTTTTGGTGGATGCCAAAAAAGTAAGAACCATTTTGTGTTAATCATGAATCTAATGACATGATGCATCAGATTTCAGATGAAAAGTTAGTCAGCGTGAAATTACAATTTGCCCTATTATTGCACACTTCTGGTTTTATTTTACATGTTTTCATCATGGTTTGATTCAGTATACATTTTATCTACATTTAAAAACAAAACTTTCTTTAGTTTAATGGTTCAGAGACAAATATTAGCTAACAATTAGTTTTTTAATGTTTTAATATTTTAATTTAATGTTTTTATGTTTAATCATTTGAAGTGATTGGCAAACTTTATTTTCTATTTAGTTTGGTGTCGCTAGTAGTGGAGAAATTACACACTTCTCTTTAATAGCTGGTGTTTTGTCTGAGACTGATTTCATGTTCTTACTCTTATTTTCACTCTGATAGAGCACAGATGTAACCTAAAACATAGTTTTATCCCCAAATGATCCTTTTCGCTGTCTGTAGCCATTTAGCACCTTCACAGTTCTGTATAATGACAGTTTGACATATTGCATCAGCACGAAACATGTATAGACACACACACACACACACACTCCGTTTCTCTCTCTTCCACCCTCTGTCTCACACTCACACCTACACAAACACATAAACACACTTCTAGCTTAGCTTACATGCACATCTTTTTCCCACCCCCTTCTGCTGGGTGCTCACCAAGGCCTAGGGCATGTTATTCCACCGGACTGAGCAAACGGGAACTAAAAGCATAGCATTCCCATGGGAGTCTTTTCAAAGTCGCACGCCTTCACAGTTCAACACCAAAGCACACAGAGTACTGATGTTATGCAATTGCCTTCCTAATACCCACCCCACCCCACCCCCCATCCCAACACATAAACACGCACTCACCAGCACCTACCCTATGGGACAGAGCAAAGGATTCTGGGAAGAAGAATCAAGAATGCCAGATAAACAATCAATGATGACCCTGCCTCATTCATAAACACAGCTCCATAAAATGCTGCTCTTCCTGTAACTGGAGATCAAAGAGAGGCTGATCTCAGATCAGGGAGACAGTCTCAGATGTGTTTGCCCTGATAGTGACCACAGTTCAAGGCTCAGCTTTCATCTGACACCGTTCCTCAAAAAGAACATCCCAGTAAAATATCTCTTTAATATCTCACCTACACAGAAATTGAATTAAATAAATAGCAATAGTGTGCATTACATATGCATACGTGGTGGAGAGTTTCTGTATTTTACATTGTTATTCCAGTAGGTTGAGATGAGTGACATTAAATTATTAATTTAAAGTGATTCATCAGGAAGAAAACAAGTGACTGCCTCAATGACCGAGTCATGAATATTTGGTTTGTTCATAAATATTGATCAATTCATTCAGGAGCAAAGCAGTTGATTATTTTTATGAGTGAAACTCATAAAAATGTATATATATTATTTTAATGATTTATTCCCATTAATCAATTAATCATTCACATGCATCATTGAATCACTGAGTGAGTGATTGAATCAATTATTTATGAGTGATTCTTCAAATCATTCATTCAAGTAATTTGTTCAAAACACATATTCATTCAGTAACAAAACAAGTGGCGGCCTTTAAGACAGTCATTGAATTATTTACTCAATCAATTCATTCACAAATACTAATACATTCAGGAACAAAATAAGTGAATTATTAAATCATTCAAATGTATCCATGAGGGAGGGATTCATTCAATCATTTGTGAGTGAGTCATTCAATCATTTATTCAACTTGTTTGTTCAAAAACACAAAAGAGTTTTTTGCAATGGGGTGAGATAGGGGTAAAGCAGTTCTCTCTCTCTCTCTTTCTCTCTCTCTCTCTCTCTCTCTCTCTCTCTCTCCCTCTCTCCCTAATATGTATTAATTCATGCTTAATTAATGCACAGATAATCATGAGTTAATGTATTACTATGGTGAGCTAACTCATTTACAATGGCAGATCAGAGTGTTTGAGAAACCCTTTTGGAAAAAATATTATTAAGTGAATTTAATTCAGTTTGGTGCCACTCATTACATACTTCACCTTTAAATGAAACAAACCTGAGGCAAACACAACTGAGCTTTGGTAGAGCAATTTTCCTCTGGGAACATCTGAATAATATGATGCCTGGAAAAATATATCTTAATCAATTGTGAAGTTAACACCTACGCCATTTATTCAATCGGTATCAGGTTCAGGAAGAAAGGATCTTTTCTCCAGGAGTGCTATTTGGATGTGCAACCCATGAGAAAGATATTTTTAAGCCACTTAAACATGACAATCCATCACCTCTCTATCTCTGCGACGGAGCTTACCATTACCACAAATGTCAGTTCACCCAGCGGGAGGAATAGCTCACAACGCTATGGTGCCCTCAAATTTTGCTCTTCTTACTGAGACACTATACCACCCCCAGCCATTATGATAAATGGTGATTTTTCCTCAGTGACAGATAGTGTGTGGGGTTACATGCTGATTACGTGCAGTTTCAGGTGAGATGGAGAGACAGAGGTCTGCAGAGGGTCAGGCAGATGGCGTTTCCTGTGCTGATTTGTGGTGATTGTCCCTCTGGCCTTGTCTTTCCAGGATTAAGTTCTTAAAATGCAAACTGTCCCACATGAACTCATCAGGCAGTTGGCACACAGGTCTCTCTCTCTCTCTCTCTCTCTCTCTCTCTCTCTCTCTCTCTCTCTGTTTATCTCTCTGTCAGTTCTCTTTTCATCTCTGTATTTGTGCTCGTACATCCTCTGTTTTCCTTTCCATTCTGTCTTGTCCTTCAGTCTGTTGCTGGTCACGCTTTGTCTGCCTCTCACTGTGACTTAAAATGTTGTTTAACTCCATTCAGGGATGCGGTGGCCACAGGGAGCACAGGAATATTCCCAGTGGGTCGTGGGTTGTGGGTTGACCTGTGGGCTGGATGTCGAAACCCAATTTAGATACAAAGTAAATATACAATGATTTTAAAGAGAACAAATATCCCCAAGTCCAAGTGGCAGATTCTGGCGTAGATGACATACAAATAAGACAAATTGGTAACCCATTACAATAAGGGTGCACTAATATGCATTAATTCATGCTTAATTAATGCACAGATAATCATGAGTTAATATATTACTAATGGTGAGCTAACCCATTTATTAATGATTACTGCATCAGCAACTAATGAAGATTCATCATGATTCATAGATTAAGTAATCATTAAATAGTTAAATATGCCATAATGTATTAATTCCTTTATAACATATTATATTTACATTTATGCATTTGGCAGACACTTTTATCCAAAGCGACTTACATTGCATTCATGGCACACATTTTTACATTGTCATTTCTTGCTTTCCCTGGGAATCGAACGCATGACCTTGGCGTTGCTAGCACCACGCTCTACTGGTTGAGCTACAGGAAAGCTCAACCAGATTAATAATTCAAATGGACAATTTACATTATTAACTAATAATGTAAATTAACGTGTTAATTACCACAATCAGGTCAAAGCCATCATTTCAGCTTCCCGTCGTCTGCTTTAATTAATCATTAGCTAATGATTTATAAAGGTGTTATTATGTTATGCCTTTACTTGTTGGGGCACATGACTATTAACTAATTCAGAATTAATTCAAAACTCATAATCACAATTACATATTACTTCATAAGTTAGTTAATAGTCATGTGCCCCAACAAGTAAAGTCATAACATAATGATACCTTTTTAAATCATTAACTAATGACAGACAACTGGAAGTTCAAATGCATGGCCATAACCCCTTGTGGTAATTAACACATTAATTAACAATATTAGTTAATATAATACATTATTAAGGAATTAATACATTATGACACATTTAACTAATAAGGTTTTAATCATGTTAAATCTTCATTAGTTGCTGATGCAGTAATCATTAATAAATGGGTTAGCTCACCATTAGTAATACATTAACTCATGATTATCTGTGCATTAATTAAGCATGAATTAATGCATATTAGTGCACCCTTATTGTAAAGTGTTACCGACAAATTAAGCAATATCACATTATCAAAAGTGAATTATCTTTGAGTTCAAGTTAATTTTTTATTTTAGTTACATTTTTTTGTAATTTGGTTGTAACAAAATTACTTAAAGATTTAACTAAAACAACAACTGCACTTGTGCTTAAAGATATTCATTAACTGATACCTATTGACGTACTAATATCTGTTTTGTACCTTTTATACACTGACTGGCAACCACCAAACAGGTTGTGAAAGTCACACGATGAATCAAAGATAAATCACAAGCAGCTTTTCCACAAGGTGAGAAGATAAATATACTAATATATACAGTCAAACCAAAAATTATCCAGACACCAGATATTAGAATGTTTTTTTTTTTACTAGTGGCTGCAGGACACTTGTTCAATTCAATTATGTAAGTGAAGATAGCAAAACAAAGTAGACATATTATACCCAAAAATAATTCATACAGTGGATTACCAGAAAAAAATTGATACATATTTGGGACCAAAATTATTCAGACACTTTGACCTGACCATGTTTTGTTTAAGTGTTTTTTTCTTTAATTTCTAATGAGACCTTTTACACCACCGACTGAACAAAATGAAGCATTTCCTGATAACTGGTTGAGCTAAATTGGTAATTAAATCGAACAGCTGACAGCTGATTGGTTGATTGTGATCCATTACATACCTTTTTATCAAAGTTATGTGACACTGAGATTAATTTTTTTCTGACACAGTTTTAACTCTGAGTTCTTGTCATATTTTATTACCATTTTCTCATCTATAGCGAATAAACTGTGATAATGTGAGAAAATGTTGAAGGTGACCGTAGAAGTTGCACTGTGCATTCCCACAAATACTAAAGACCATCATGGTAACACATGTAGTAATGATATATGTTAGATAACATGAAACCCTAATGCACATAACTGATTAGGGGGAAAAAGCATAAGAATAAGCTTATTTATTTCAGCAAAAATACATAAACTGTGAATGTCGCAGGGAATTCTGGGAATGTCCATTTAGGTTTTTCACTGTAAAGTATTCAATTCAAGCATCAAAAGCATCAATTCAATTTTCACTTCCAAAAACTATAAGTGTAACATTATCTTACTGTAAATTGACATTAAATGCACTGTAAAAAAAAAAAAAAAAAAAAAAAAAAACAGAATTCAGGCCCCAATTAAACATTTTTAGTGACTGATCTAAAATTTTCAGTTGGCCAAATTGAATTTCTGTAAATTAAATTGCATCAATTCACAAAAATAAATAAATAAATTAAAATATGTACACACACACACACACACACACACACACACACACACACACACACACACACACACACACACACACACACACACACACACACACACACACACACACACACACATACACACACACACACACACACACACGACTATACACAACTAAATATATAATGTTGAATATAATGTATAATGATGACATGGGGGAATATTTGTGGGTCCTAATAATAATAATAATAATACACAAATAATAATGTACAAATAACAATAATAATATTATTATTTTAATAATAGTAAAATGTAAAATAAAATAAATAATATTTTGGCTTAAAATATCGGGATAGATATCGCATCGTGAGTTCAGTATCGTGATGTATATAGAATTGTCAGACAAGTGTATTGTTACACCCCTAGTTAGTATATATTTAGTAAGTTACAGGAATTTAATGCACATTTTCCAGTGTGTTTTATTTGTCTTCTTACTGAATGCAAAAAAGAAAAAAAGGTTATCAACATTCATATTTTATGCAAGATCCCATTTGTTTTCTCTATTTAATTTTTACGTTTTTCAGTGATTTGGTTTAAAACGATATAATAGAGCAAGAAATATTTCTTTTAGTGTTTATATGAGTAAATTTCAAGAATATGTCTGACGGAGAGTGAATACGCATAAACAGAACTTGATTCATGGCTGTCATAAGTCAAAGTATAGTTAGGATGGGGAGGAGAATAAAACCATAATTCACATTTTTTCCCATGTTTAGTACAAGATTATCTGTTTACTTCCTGTTAAATAGAGGCAGTTGTTCCATTTGAGTAAATTTCATTACTGATTTGTTGACCTTTATCTCAACTTTCAGCGTGGAAACCTTTCCTCAAATCACTCTAGATCACCCACTTATTTCAATAGCTCTGCTACAGATATACATCTTTCTCCATCTGTATCTTTTTCTCTCCCTCCCTCTTATTCTCGCTCATACACAAACGCCTGGTTCTTCCACACCCACTCCTCTCCCCTGCCGCCTCAGCCCCAATCAGCATGCAGCCTCGCCCGTCTTGCCAGCAGGTTGTCCATCACTCCCAATTACTGTGGCAACCGTTGCTGCCGGCAGCGGCACGCACGATCAACTGAGTGACCCCGTGCACCCCCAACAAGGTTCCAACATCATTTTCAACATCTGTTCCGCTCTTTCCCTCACCTAATGCCGAAAAAGATAAAGAGACCCTGACATGACACACCCAGCATCAATCCACAGAACACGCTTGTTTCTAAGTGTGTGTGTTTTCGGCGGATCACAGAGACGATAAATATGCCGAGACATTCTTTTAATGAGCATGCTCGCACGTCTGTCATGTATTCCGTTAACAAGAACAAGCGAAAGTCTCCTGTGTACAGAATCCCGAGAAACACCCTTCATGACATTACCAACAAACATCTCAGTGATGGAATGAAGATAAGTGAAGATGAATCATGTGTTTAACATCTAGTTTACATTAGTTTGCTGCCTGCACACAAATCCACTGCTTAAAAATCATCAGTCACAAATAAACGTAGTGTAATGTGAGAATAAAGCGCTGGATGCACTTGTGCGGAGAGTGATGCTGAGTTGAGTTATTTCCCACCACCCTCTTTCTTTCCCATGGTGCACAGCAAGACATTGGAATGGTGAAGCCTCCCTCTACTGGACGATGAAGACATTGCAGCATAGTTCTCAGAGTTCATGACCTTGTTACAACGTAGGGATGGGGAGAGAGGCAGTTTCAGGACACACATCTGGAAAGGATCTCCTACTTCCAATGGCTCTCGTGGCCACGTCATCAAAACACAGCCGGCACTCCTGTCTGGAGATTTCTCCACGCACATTTATCTCCCTGCACAGATTGCGGAAAAAAACCAGAGCAATGTTTACGTCTGTGTTCACACGAGCATGAAATGAAGCAATAATAACAGCATCACGGCTGCTGTGGTTTATGATGTAAACATTTTTCTTTTGTTTTATATAACCATTTCATGTCAACGTGTTCAGGTTTACTAAATTATATCGATTGGATTGTTCAGTACTTTCTAGATCAAAGGCCGTTAATGATACTAAATGATTGATGAACAATTGTGTCTTGCTTTTGAAGTTTGTGTTGATGTAATTGTTTAGGAGTCTGTCCTCTGATTAAAGGAACAGCTTGGGTTCAGCATCTGTGATTTGACCACGGAAAATAGTTTCAATCAGCCCGCGGTGTAATAACAACAATTGTTCAGTTTCAGGTTTACTATTAAATGGTCAAGTTATTTTATATGACCAAAGAGGCAATGCTATTTTATAGTTCTTTAGGGTGGTAAATAATGGTGCAAATACTAGTAAATTAACGAGCGCAAGTAAACCACCTTGCATGATTCATATAAAAACTTTCATAAATTTTGCATCTGAAACGGAAACTCCTGCGAATGGATATGTAATAAGGTCAGCCACAAAAATAACTCTGTCCACTCACCCTGCCTCCCCCCCCCCACCACCACACACACACACACACACACACACACACACACACACACACACACACACACACACAGTGTTTCTTTAGTAAAACTTGAAAGGGGTTTTTTAAAGGCAAAAGAGGGTTTGCATTTGTAAATCTGCCCATTTTAACAGGTTAGTTCACCCAAAAATGAAATTGATGTCATTAATGACTCACCCTAATGTCGTTCCACACCCATGTTGATTCACTCGGTTGTGAATCAGCGGATTGATTCATGATTCGTCACGTGATTTTAGCAGTTTGGCAGTTTGTCACACGATCCGAATCATGAATCAATACGCTGATTCACAACTGTTTGAATCTTTATTTGAAGATCGAAAACAAACGCGGAAGAGAAGACAATGCTGAATAAAGTCGTAGTTTTTGGACCAAAATGTATTCTCGATGCTTCAAGAGATTCTAATTAACCAACTGATGTCACATATGGACTACTTTGATGATGTTTTTATTACCTTTCTGGACATGGACAGTAAAGTGTGCATACACTTGGATATGCTCTCGGACTAAATATAAAATATCTTAAACTGTGTTCCAAAGATGAACGGAGGTCTTAATGACATCATTTTTTTTTTACCTTACTAACCCTTTAAGAGTTTAGTAAGGTAGTTTTTGTAGCTTTTAAGTTTAGGGATTGGGTAGGATTAAGGGATGTAGAATGAGGTCATGCAGAAAAAGTACAAATGAACTGCCAATATCCTAGGCATGCTAATAAGCAACTAGTTAATAGCTAGAACTGACCTGAACTGAACCCTAAAATGCATTTATTTTTAAACTTAATACTGTTCTTTTGAACATTCTATTAGCCCAAGAATTGTAAGCATTACTGTTTACACACAAATCTATATCACCAATGAAAAAAAGAAATTCAACCTTGGTGACTTTAACCCTAACCCTAGTAGTGTACACACTTTTATTTGTCTGGTGGTAACAATTTATAAAGTTACCTTCAAATGTTACTCAACCTCATGCCCTTCAAAACCTTAATGACTAGATGGCATACAAATGGAAAGCTTTGCAATACTTGTTGCTTTTTTCCCCATGCAATTATTCCATGCTGCAAAAATACGGCAGATCATTATAAAAGTCATCCATATGACCCATGTGCTGTATTCCATATCTTCTGAAGTCATATTTTTTATGGGAGCAACAGACTAAACTTGACAGACCAACAGACCAAACATGACAGATTCTGTCCGAAAGAATGATAGAATTTAATTTTTTTATAAACTGTTCCAATAGTTTGGAATTGATTCATACCATTACCAAATGCCATTAATGAAATCAAAATGTAGCTTTGAGTGTAACATTCTTCTCATGTATGCTTTCAGTCCACGAGTCTCATTGAGCTTGGCAACCCTTCTCAGAGTCTGGAGAATGTGTGTAGATGGGCTTTTGAACAGCAGAGGAAGGACACTAACGATAAAGAATACCACGATCACGCCATCTTTCTCACTCGTCAAGAGTTTGGACCCACAGGGATGCAAGGTAAAATGCACAAACACTCACCAACACGGCATCAAAACCTCCAGAGATTGAAACATGTTGCTAATAAAAACAGATAATTATTCAAACATGAACACACACTCACTTTGATAAATGGATGTCTACAAGAACATGTCACAATGATCTTGAAATGATCTTGACCTCAAGCCTCAGATCAGTGCAAAAAAAAAAAGTAAAAATATGTGTATGGTGATGAAGATGTGAGGAGGACAAACTCAGTCAGGTGTTCTAATTTGTTGCTAGGTTACGCTCCTGTCACAGGCATGTGTCATCCCGTACGGAGCTGCACTCTCAACCATGAGGACGGTTTCTCATCTGCTTTTGTGGTGGCACATGAAACCGGCCATGTGTGAGTACCTGCTGCACCCCTGCTTGCCTAATATCAGTATGTCAATAGCTATATTATATATTTTAATTTATACAACATTTAGTTCTGGTCTTTGAATGTTATTGGTTGAGCAGCATTCAAATAAATGACTTTCCACTCACTGTACCCTAACTGGCAAAAAACAACAACAAACAACAAATATCCAAATTGTACCTTTTAAGGTATAAGTGGCTGTCATTGTGGTGGTACCCTTAAGGGTACATTTTTGTACTTCTAAGTCAGGGGTAGGCAAGTTTGATCCTAGAGAGCTAATGTCCTGGAGAGTTCATCCCCAACCCTACTAAGCCATCACAGTATAAAACACATTGCACCCAGCATGCATTGCAGCATTAAGTATGTCATCATTGTAAAGATTCGTATGCTGATTCTTGATATCTGTGTTAATCTAAACTTTTATCCCATCAGAATGTATTTAAAAATCTGAATTAAGAATGTCTGATCTGGGGCTACTGCTTAACAATAAGAATGTATTGTTGTTGAATATTATTTATTAATATGAGTTTAATCTAGGGCTGTCCCCTACCAAGGATTTGCACATTCGAATCAGAATTTTTAAATCCTTCTATGGTCGACTGATAGTTGAATCATCTATGTGTGTGTGAATGGATTGGGAGGGGCATGACACTAGTCAGCAGAAGGGTAAAACTTTTGTTATTCTCTTTTACACACTGCACACAGCAACAAATTTTAATAAAGTGACCAAAACTGCCTGCCAACTGACAGACAAACTGACAATGGCTTTCTTATTTAGGTTTAAATAAAAGGTAATGTGGTGGATAAACATTCGTAAAACATTTTCTCATAACATTTTAAAGCCGTGATCGAAATACAGAACATCACACAAATATATAAAAGAACATTTTGATAAATAAACCTAAAAAAAATAAACCTGCCTAGAGAGGAAAAGAACACTTTGAGTGTGTTTACATGCATGTTCTTAAGCCGATTGTGCCTAAAGGAGGTCGCACACCGGGAGCGAATCTCAGCGCCACGTCGCAGGTATCTCACAGCTCAATTTTGAATCGACTTCTGACAGAAGAGCTGCACGATGGGTGTATCTTGTAGCACAGGGTAAAATCAGTATGTACATTGACGATTTGAGGGAAATATAAATATAATATAAAGCCTTGAAATGGCGCTCTGTGGCGTGGCAGGATTTTAAACAACTTCCTGAGTCGCCGCGGACAGGAGCCGAATGCCACCGCTGGTGTGGAAATAATGTGTTCGAATTTTAAAGGTGTGCCGCTTCCGGTGCGAAGCTCAGCACCCTTAAAGTGGCCGTACACCAGACACAAAGCTCAGCGCCACACTACATCTTTAAAATATTGAGCATCCCCATATTGCCAAAATGGTATGACCCTCTTTTCATAACACCTGCGAAGATTCGACTGTGAGATCAGTGGTCGAATCCGACTCCTCATATCGATTCATCGAATCTTTGACTATTCAGGGTTACACCTAGTTTAATCATACATTTTCTTCATGATAATTTTTCTTTATGGCTTCTTTTGATTTTAACAGATCATGTGCTTCGATAACACTGTAACAAGAAACACAAACTCACATAAAAAGCCAAGCGTCAAACTGCCCAACTAAAGGAAACACTAATCACCATAATGGTGACCAATTCCCAATTTTCAATAAAACATCAACATCTTAACGTCTATTAAATCTAATAAGAGCTTCTGTAGATGTCTTTCAGAGTTAAAGCCAAACTCTGCATGACAGAGACTCTCTAGGACTGAACTTCCCCTGCTCTAAGTAGAGGAAAACAATGGTATAATTGTACCCTAAGGACGAATTGTGTACCTTTAAAGGTACAGTTATATGTTTTGTTCCCCAAGGAACAAAAATGTACCTCCACTGTACCTTTTCTTTCTGCACTTAGGACATGTCCGAATCCACTTTTGCTAGTGCGCCAGGTGCATGATACAAAGGGGTTGTACCTAGTCTCTTGAGTCATGGCTGTGTTTTGGGCATAACATGCAATAAACCAATTAGAGTTTTATCTCCCAATCCCATTAAAAGCCAGTTGAGCAGTTGCACCATGGCAGATTCGCTATTTACATGCCGGAATTTGCGAGCGGAAAGACTGAATGCTTCTCCAGAGAGGAATGCTTTTTAATTTTTTATATTCAAAAATGTTTGTGTATCTCTGTGCATCTCTCTATGTGTAATAAGCAGAGTGTATGCCCTTGTGCACTCATCTATAAGCGCATTACTAACATGCCCTTTAAATAACACAAATACTGTGCTATTTACTTTAGACCAGGTTTTTGTTGGTCAATGGTGCAATCATTTTCAGTTGCCTCAAAATATCAACGTGCCAACATTGCGTCAGAACACACCTTGCTTTTTAGACCAGTATGCCCATGGGTAAACAGATGGGCATGAGTGCATTTTCTATTCAAACAACGTTTTTTTATAGGGACTCTTTCAGCAAGTTAGATTGAAATACCTGTAGGTGGCAAAAAGTGATGATAGAATCAGGTGAGATAAACATCAGCGATGCTTTGCCACAATCAGAAACAGAAGAAGCAACTACGGATGTGACTATATTCTGCTTATTGTAGCCATTGGTGGCAGTGTGGTCAAAGCACTGGTATTGTTGGAAATCCCTCTGCATCTTCAGCAGTATCTCAGGGTCATGAACATTTAGCCCCTTAACCTGGACGGTTCACTTGAGCAGGACAGCAAAGACCAGATCAGCATTCATCTGCAGAATGATTCCAACTGCAATCTCTCATTAACCACAGACACCCTGAACTAGTCTCTGCTGCTGCTACTGCCATCTCCCCGGTCGCCTCTGTGGGGGTTCAGTGCGCACAGGGCTGCTCCACACTGCTTGCAGGATGGATCCTTGTCACTTCCCCAGATCTTTTGGTAATATGTCAGCTACCACACGCAAGAGGAAAGTCAATATCCCCTTGTCAGCACTCCAAAGATCCTTCCAGGACAGTGAACACTCAAGTGCCTGATCCCATCCACTACCCTTGAGAGGCGAGCCCTACTTTCTTACAAGCTGGTCTGCTTCTGTAGCTGCTTGAACCCTCTGCACCACAAGTGTCATCCTACATTTGGCATCTGACTTATTTCTAACTCTTGACTTTGTAGTTTCCCAGTCTCAATTGTCCTTGGCAGACCTAGCAGATACTTTCCTGAAGTTGCCAGTACAATCCCACTTCCCTCACTGCCTACTGTGACTTCCACTTTTTGCCACACTTGACAGTTTGGCATGTTGAACTTTCTCATCCTTAGATAGTAGCTGTATGCTGGCTGCTTTTGCCTGGGCGGCTTTAAATTCTTCCACCACCGATGAGACGGTAAGTGGAGCTTGGAGATTTTGCAGTGCAAATTGACTGAGCTGAAATTTTGGAGGAATACCCAGCCATCTGAGGCCATGCGACAGGATTTGTGAATGGCAGTGAAGTGATGCAACAGACGCTGGTCGGTCACATGATAATGACAACATGATGGATGTAGGATGTCCAAATTATATTCATACTATACGGAGCATACTGTTTTAACAGTTGTGAAGTAATTAATCACTCAAAGAGTGAGGGGCATGTACTGGACTTGTTTGTTCAGCACATCCCACAGACACTCGATTGGATTGAGACCTGTGGAATTTGGAGGCCAAGTCAACACCTCAAACTTGTGCTTCTTAAACCCTTCCTGAACCATTTTTGCTTTGTGGCAGGGCACATTGTCCCGCTGAAAGAGGACACAAGAAGTGTCAAAGTAACATCCACATGGATGACAGGACCCAAGGTTTCCCATTAGAGCATTGCCTAAAGCATCACACCAGTGTCATGTGTTCCCCAGGTAAGCGATGCATATGCACTCGACCATCCACGACGTGATGTAAAATAAAATGTAATTCATCAGACCAGGACATCTTCTTCCATTGCTCTAGTTCTGATGCTCACGTGCCAACTGTTGGTGCCTTCAGTGGTGGACAGGGGTCGCCGTGGGCACCCTGACTGGTCTGTGGCTATGCAGCCCCATACACAACAAACTGTGAAGCACTGTGTATTTTGACACCTTTCTATCAAAACCAAGCATTGACTTCTTCAGCATTTTGAGCTAGACTAGCTCGCCTGTTTGATCGGACAACATCCAGCCTTCGTTCCCAACTTGCATCAATAAGACTTGGCCGCCCATGACCCTGTCACCGGTTCATCATTGTTCCTTTGTTGGACCACTTTTGGTAGATACTGACCACTGCAGACCGGGAACATCCCCCAAGAGCTTTGGAGATTTTTGGAGATGCTCTGACAGTTGTCTAGCCATCATTTGGCCCTTGTCAAACTCGCTCAAATTCTTACACTACCCTTTTTTCCTGATTCTAACACATCAGCTTTGAGGACAAAATGTTCACTTGCTGCCTAATATATCCCACCCACTAACAGGTGCTGTGATAAAGAAATTATCTGTTATTCATTTCAACTGTTATGTTTCCAATATGTTATGCCTGATCGATGTATATGTGTGTGTTGTAGGTTGGGAATGGAGCATGATGGGCAGGGGAACCGCTGTGGAGATGAGGTGCAGATGGGGAGCATCATGGCCCCACTGGTGCAGGCTGCTTTCCACCGGTTCCACTGGTCCCGTTGCAGTCAACAGGAACTGGGCCGCTACCTGCAGTGAGTACTAGATGTAGCTTCACACCAAATCAACCACAACTCTACTAGTACAACTGGGGATAATATACCACCTCATTCTGCCTCTGTAGTTCATATGATTGTCTCCGTGATGACCCATTCGAGCATACCTGGGAGGAGCTTCCACAGCTGCCTGGGCTGCATTACTCTATGAACGAACAGTGCCGCTTTGACTTCGGGGCTGGATATATGATGTGCACAGCGGTGAGTCTTGAATTAACTGCCACAAAGACCTTTTCATTCAAATAATGCATTATTTTTTATGAGATTGTAAAATCACTACAAGCATGTATAATTCTCCCTTGACATACGCTTGCCATAACAATCACCATTTGTGGTCATTGGGTTCACCCTAGATCGCCGTGACCCAGTATTATGTGTTATACATGCTAATAATGCATTATGAATGTAACAGTATGTTGTGTTAAGTGACTGAGTTTTGATATCTGTACATGCTGAAGGGAAAAACCTTAAAGGAACAGAATAGTGCACCAAAAATGTTTTCGTCACTATTTCTCACGCTCTTGCTGTTTCAAACTCATATGGCTTCCTTTTATTCCATGGAACACGAATTTTGCTGAGAATTTTGAAAGATTTTCATTCAGGCTTTACAAAGGCCACAAAAGCACCTGTAATGTATCATACATGTGGTCCACATGACTCATGGACTTCATTTGAAATCTTCTGAAGTAATGCAAGTTATACAGTTATACAGACTGAAATTCATAATTGATTAAACTTTTGTGTCATCTGCCCTAGCTCTAAAGAAGCAGCACTGATTCATTAAGGAATTTAGATCTTTTCAATACATATTTTCATGAATGTTAGAAAGTCTTTCAAACATTATGTGTATTCTACAAAAAAATAATACAAATAAGTTAAATGGGTTCACAGGAGGGTGAGAAAAGGACCAGGATTTAAAATCCTTCATAGCACATCAGCTGGTTTTAATTTATATAGATGTGTCAATGTAAAACAAATTCAAAGATTCACAACAAAACACATTTTTATAAACACCAAATTCCAAAATGATGTTAGATGTATAACTGAGAGAAAATGTGAGGCTAATTATATTATTTGCCATTCACTTTTGAGAAAATAAAAAAATAAAACATTTTTGAATAAAAAATTATCAGATATTCAAAACCAGATGGCATGATTTTGAAATCACTTGATGTTGCTTTAAGATAAAAATGATTTCAAGAATCATTTATGCTAAAAAAAAAAAAAAAAACAGAAATTCCAGCTGAACAGCACTGCTTGGACTGTACTTCACTGTCTTGTTAAACCATTCCCTTAGCTGCAAAAGGTGGGGCCGTCAGGAGCCCAGGTAAGGTGTTCTCCTCAGTAGCAATGTGGCCTCTTTCGTTTGAACTTGGTTCAAGTCAGATGGTCTTATTGTTAATCATTACATGTTATTGGTTGGTGTTGAACTCATTGTCATTTTGCAGACATGTACACAGCGGGATACTAAACCCAGTCGTCATTTCTTAATTTCGGAACGTATTGGCACAGTTTTTTTTTCATGAATTTAACAGCCTGTGTGACAAGAACTTAAAGGAATGCTTGATTTCAGTACAAATGTAATAATTTAAATATTTAAAAAAAAATAGTTTCTAAAAATAAAGACAAATTGTGTACAGAAATGCACATATTGATGTCTATTTACGGCAATATATGTACATGGACATTGAGTGTACATGGACACTCAACCATCTGCAAAGATGTGTTTACAACACACAGGAATTGCATTAGAGTAATGCATAACTGGAAGTCATTCAGCCAGAGCAGAAGTCAGCAAGTAAGTGCTTCAGCAAAGACACAAGTGGCACATTTCTGCTTCTAAACCCTCTGGAATGCCTTGCCCTAGACTTAACTTGTAAAAACGCTATGTGAACACAATTTCTGCATGTTTTATTTTTTGAACCGAGGGACTTCTTTGCTGTGGTAATTGAAAGATTGCCACAGATTCTCTCAGTAGAGCTCAAACTTCTTTTGAATATCCCTTTAATGTCAAGTTAACCAGGTCATTGCAGTCTGGTTTTCTACATTCATCAGAATATATATCCATGAATAGATTGATAACTGGAGAAAGTTTAACCATAATACGGTTGCACTTTGTTTTACACTATGTGCACTTAGCTTAGAAAGTATGGGTAATATAAGGTAACTACATGGTTAACGATTGGTTTAGGGTAGGTTCATGGTTAGTACCTAGTTAAAACCCAGTTATTGCAATTACTATAAAAAGTACAAAGTATGTATCTGGGGAATAGGGCTGTGATATAAAGTGCTACCCATGATAAAGATGTATACCTGAAACATCTAAAAATCTATTCAGGTGCTGAATAATCATCTAACTATTGGCCTAGCAATATTTAGCTTGGCAAACTCCAAACAATATTCAATCTGAGATAACAGTACCAGCCAGTTGGCTAATGCTGAAAACTGTGAGCCATTAGTTTGCACTTAGTGTCTTGATGTGTTTGAAACGCTTGTTGGGTTTAGGATCCTGCTAAATGGAGTGTCATCATTAGTACCACAGCCAGAGATTCTAGTCCTGTCTACTATGCCTCTCCAAGGGAGGGGGGAAAAAGAGAGTTTTTGCTTAGCATTTGAGGCCATATCACATCACTGCCCAGCATTCTGTTGTCTGTGCTCTTGGTCAGAAGCTGTATCATAACGAAAACAGCTTTTTGTCATTGTTTTGTTTTGCCTGCATGAGATTGCTTTGTTACATAAATGTAACCTGCCCATTATTGAAAATGTGTCATACTGTTTCATTGTGCCTTAATAATTGTGACATGACGTCACTAACTATATTATATTATTATATTATATTATATTATATTATATTATATTATATTATATTATATTATATTATATTATATTATATTATATTATATTATATTATATTATATTATATTATATTATATTATATTATAATGAAGTTCATTGTTATTGGAAGAAGAAGCGGGAACCGGTAAATGTTTAAACACTTTTAATTAATAAATAAACACCGTAACGCAGAAAGCCCCTCATGGACTTCTGCTGCACACACATAAACAATATAAAACATAAACAAAACACAAAGTAAAATCCAGGCCTGCTCCTCTCTTGTCCTTCACTGTTGTCACTCTTCATTTTATGCATCTGAGCTCCTTCATGAGAGATACGAGACCGGTTTGATGTGCAGGTGACACTCATTTGCAATTATATTATATTATATTATATTATATTATATTATATTATATTATATTATATTATATTATATTATATTATATTATATTATATTAATTATATTATATTATATTATATTATATTATATTATATTATATTATATTATATTATATTTTTTTATAGAAACCAAGTGTCTGATTTGTCACATTTCAAAGAAACACAATTCATATATATATATATATATATATATATATATATATATATATATATATATATATATATATATATATATATATATATATATATATATATATATTTCGATTCCCCAAAAGTTTGGACACTGTACAAATTGTGAATTAAAAATGAATGCAATAATATACAAATCTCATAAACTTTTTTCATAATAGAATATAGATTTTTTTTTCTATTTTATTCAGAATAGAATATAGATAACATATCTTGACATTTTGAAATGTCATGCCAAATATTGGCTCATTTTGGATTTCATGAGAGCTACACATTCCAAAAAGGTTGGGACAGTTAGCAATAAGAGGCCGGAAAAAGTTAAATGTACATATAAGGAACAGCTGGACGACCAATTTTCAACTTATTAGGTCAACTGGCAACATGATTGGGTATAAATAGAAGTCATGTCTCTCAGAAGTCAAGATGGGAAGAGGATCACCAATTCCCCCAATGTTGCAGTAAAAAATAGTGGAGCAAAGGTAGTTTCTCAGAGAAACATTGCAAATATTTTTAGTTATCATCATCTACAGTGCATAATATCATCCAAAGATTCAGAGAATCTGGAACAATCTCTGTGCATAAGGGTCAAGGCCCAAAAAACATACTGGATGCCTGTGATCCTCGGGCCCTTAGACGGCACTGCATCACATACAGGAATGCTACTGTAATGGAAATCACAACATGGGCTCAGGAATAATTCCAGAAAACATTGTCGGGGAACACAATCCACCATGCCATTTGCTTTTGCCGGCTAAGACTCTATAGGTCAAAAAAGAAGCCATATCTAAACTTGAGCCTGAAGCGCAGGCGTTTTCTCTGGGACAAGGCTAATTTAAAATGGACTGCGGAAGGTGGAAAACTGTTCTGTGGTCAGACGAAGCAAAATTTGAGGTTCTTTTTGGAAAACTAGGATGCCATGTCATCATGACTAAAGAGGACTAGGACAAACCAAGTTTTTATCAGCACTCAGTTCAGAAGCCTGCATCTCTGAATGTATGGGGTTGCATGAGTGGGTGTCGCATGGTCAACTTACACATCTGGAAAGGCACCATCAATGCTGAAAGGTATATCCAAGTTCTAGAACAACATATGCTCCCATCCAGACATTGTTTCTTTCAGGGAAGACCTTGCATATTCCAACATGACAGTGCCTGACCACATCAATTACAACATCATGTATGTGTAGAAGAAGGATCCGGGTACTGAAATGGCCAGCCTGCAGTCCAGATCTTTCACCCATAGAAAACATTTGACACATCATAAACAGGAAGATGCGACAAAGAAGACCTAAGACAGTTGAGCAACTAGAAGCCTGTATTAGACAAGAATGGGACAACATTCCTATTCCTAAACTTGAGCAACTTGTCTCCTCAATCCCTAGATGTTTGCAGACTGTTATAAAAAGAAGAGGGGATTCCATACAGTGGTAAACATGGCCTTGTCCCAACTTTTTTGAGATGTGTTGATGCCATGAAATTTAAAATCAACTTATTTTTCCCTTAAAATGATACCTTTTCTCAGTTTAAACATTTGATATGTCATCTATGTTGTATTCTGAATAAAATATTGAAATTTAAAACTTCCACATAATTGCATTCTGTTTTTATTCACAATTTGTACAGTGTCCCAACTTTTTTGGAATCGGGTATATGTATGTATATATATATATATTAGATACATAGATGATATTTTCACATCATATCAACTTTGTAAAGAACAGTTTACTATTTAGCCAATCTTATATCCTTCAGATTGATCCTAGACTTGTGACTATCTGACCAGCTGCGACTCTCATTCAGAGTGTGTGTGAGAGGTTGAGAATGAATTTTCTACTCTCTGTTCCTTTATTTCTCAGTATCGCACCTTTGACCCCTGTAAGCAGCTTTGGTGTGCTCACCCAGACAACCCCTTCTTCTGCAAGACCAAAAAAGGACCGCCCATAGATGGTACCACATGTGGAGATGGGAAGGTACCACCTTTAATGCAGATATGTCCTGATGTGTTAGACTCACTTGCTTCCTCTGTGTTTATGTGTTTGCTTTGGTCTCTTCCTCTCTCAGCACTGTTTTAAAGGCCACTGTGTGTGGCTGACTCCAGACATCATAAAACAGGATGGAGGCTGGGGGATGTGGAGTGAGTTTGGCGCCTGTTCTCGCTCCTGTGGAAGGGGAGTACAGTTTCGCACAAGAACTTGTGACAATCCACGGTATCTATCTATCTATCTATCTATCTATCTATCTATCTATCTATCTATCTATCTATCTATCTATCTATCTATCTATCTATCTATCTATCTATCTATCTATCTATCTATCTATCTATCTATCTATCTATCTATCTATCTATCTATCTATCTATCTATCTATCTATCTATCTATCTATCTATCTATCTATCTATCTATCTATCTATCTCTAGCTGTCTGTCCGTCTGTCCGTCTAATTAATTTTTCACATGTAACACTTTTTTTTTCTTCCAATTTCTTTAACCTCCTCCAGTCCAGCTAATGGTGGACGTTCTTGCTCCGGCCCAAGCTATAAGTTCCAGATGTGTAATACACATGAGTGTAAGGACCCATACCATGACTACAGAGCTGAGCAATGTAGCATGATGGACAACAAGTTTGTGTACCAGAAAACCTGGTACCACTGGCTGCCTTATGAACACCCTGACTGTAAGTAATACAGTGGACATCACAGTACAGTGGACAGTAGATACTGAGCTACAAAACAAATAGACAGCATTGGCCACACAGCCACAATACTGACAGAATTATTTATTTTATTTTTTATTTTAAATAAAAGAGCAGCTTAAAACAGTACAGTACACCTAATTTCACAAACCTAAGCTACAATAACCCCCGTGAAAATTAAAATATTTAAATTTTAATGTACTAATACTAACCCTTTATGGATGGGTGAGATACCAAGATGTACTTTTGTGAAAAGCCGTTTTTTTCTGAAAGTGTATTGCTGTAATATTTAATCATTTAAATTGTACATTGTATTCATATAGTTTGTCGCTCCTGTCCTGCAAAATCAAATTCAGTTTGTCAACAGCCCTGATGTAATCCATCTTTCCACACAGCTGTTCTCACTTACACGGTGGGCACATATGAAAATGTGATTTCACTCGAAGCCCCCTCTTTTTTTCCACGTGTACTTCTACACCATTCATGACATCACTGAGAACATGAAATCCCTCCAGAGTCTTTAGCGCTATTGACATCTGCCTTAGTTTTATGATCAACACAAATACATCCAGTAATGCTTGTAAAGAGGGACTTTTTGAGCCTTTTTATTACTGTCATGTCAATTATGACTGAATGCCGAATAATTCACACAAGAATGTTTGTGGTTTATGTCCCATACCATAAAATGGGCTTGGATGCCTTTGGTTAGATGAGATAATGTTATTTTTTTATCTTACACTCAAGAGAAATGTACTTTTTTATTGGCCTTGATTTGTTGAGTTGTCCTGCTTTTTTATTTTTACACAGTGTGCAAGTAAATATTTTTAAATTGCTGGGATATCCAACAGTTATCACATTGTTCATGGATAACATTTGTTCTTTATGGGATATTGAGCTGGACTTAGAATGTACTTTACAGCCAATGTACTTTGACCAGTTTTCAGTTTTTGGATTGTACACGCTGATGCTGTATGGGATGATAATATAATATACAACGCATTTATAGAACATGTAAATAGTATCAGGAGACCATTCTGACTTATTTATGGTTTTATTTTTTGTATAAACCATGGAATAACGTTATCGAAGTCAGGACTAAGATGGACTAGTTGTGCAATTCTCGTTGTACATTGTGGTCCATTTTGTAACTGGTATTGATTGTAATTTAATTTCACTTTTGTCGTGTCTAAATCAATCACTCAAGGATCTCTCGTCTTGTTTTCCATAGCTAAGCAACGCTGCAAATTGTTCTGTCAATCCAAAGAGACGCGAGCTATAGTCAACATGGAGACTCTGGTGGAACCTGGGACACGCTGCTCCTACAAAGATCCCTACAGTGTGTGTGTGTACGGAGACTGTGAGGTAAATAACTGTGTGTACCACTTGTAACTGTGTGTGCTTAGTTCCTTTTTACTTATGGTGTCTCTCTCCCTTCAGAAAGTGGGCTGTGATGATGTGGTTGGATCAGCTCTGCAGGAAGATAAGTGCGGTGTTTGCGGGGGAGACGGAACCAAGTGCAAGACTCACAAGTTTAACTTCACCTTTGTAGAGAAGAAAGGTACGTCTCCTTAGCACACATGTAAGCTTGGTTCCTAGTGGAGGCCGAATTTTAAGGCGCCATAGATTTATTATCCAGATACAATGGCTTTTTCAGACATAGCTTAATTATGCTGCCTCCAAATAGACCTTATTTTGGCCAAGTTATTTGCAAAGGTAATATATATATATATATATATATATATATATTACCTTTGCAAATAACTTGGCCAAAATAAGGTCTATTTGGAGGCAGCATAATGTGACCGTCAAGTGACCGTTAACTGACATCAGAGAACTGTGACAATGCAAATTTGTCATTTAATCATTGATATATTAATTTAAAATCTTAGGGAGTACTTCAAGAAAATGGGTTCAGCTTAGAAAAAAGCTCAGTGGATTTTTTTTGTTGGTATTATTAATTGAATACTGAAAAGTATCTATACAAATAGTATGCAGTGAATTCAGTACATTGTTGGATAGTAATATTGAATTGAAAATGTTTTGCATTTGGTTTAGGTGTCATAAAGGTGCTTGAAGTTCCCAGAGGGGCGAGACATCTCTTTATCCAGGAACTTAATGGGACTGCTCACATTTTAGGTAAAGCCTGATCATTCCCTGTAGTTTCTCATACAGTAAGCACTGAAGTGGTCACTATTTTTGCTTAATTGCGGTTCTCTCTTAATTTTTTCTTCTGCTGAATAGCTGTCAAGAATAAAGAATCTGGTGATTTCTTTCTCAACACACTTGGAGACTACCCAGAGACACGCTCAGTTATTGAAAAAGGTCTGGAATGGGAGTATGAGAATAAAAACAACAAGGACACCATTCAAACCAATGGCCCCCTTAAAAACGATGTGGTTGTCATGGTAATCTCCCATAGGAATTCACACACATGAATGGACACACTCTTTTAACTTGTTTTAATTGATTATGTTTTATTTAAAGATCCGAATGCAAGGATCGGCCAAAGTGAAGGTGTCGATCAAATACATCACTGACAATGACAGACCAAGTGAAAGCGCCAATGAGAATAACATGGTCCCTGATAATGCCCTGCCATACTCCTGGGTGGTGAAGAGATGGGCACCTTGTTCCAAGACCTGTGGAGGAGGTAGATCACTGCAAACCCCACAAACATTTGTCTGAGAATAGTTTGATATGTATACAGGCAGAGTCCCCTACCTCTCTAAAAAAGTTTCTACTATAACTGACATTTTACTAAGTCCCTCCTTAAAACATTACTGACCATTCTTATCTTAGCAACTGCTGATATCCACCATATTATCAAGCTTGCAACAGTAACTAAAAGGAAAGAGTCTATAGAGTGCCACTGTGATGACATTTTTTTTGTAGGCCAACCTGAAAGTTACCACCCCCCTAGAATCCTTGACATTACCCAATATGATTTTTCCATCACCTTTTGGATCATTGCAGGAAATAAGTTCTATGACCAACAACATTTTCAGATTCTTAATTTTTTTTTCCATTATGATTATCTTCACAAATTAACATAAAGCTTATGGCTCACTTCATATGTACGGTCTGCAATGGCTGCTGCGTGGACGTGTCCACAAGACTAGGGTGCCCCATTTGTCATTTTACGTTTCAGAAGGGTGCACACTAGAGCCCCCTTTGCGGTCGATTCACACTTTTGCTATGCCCACATAGAAGTGAGCTCTGCAGCAGATTTCTTTCTGACAGTCAAAGTGGCGCTACGTCATGAAAGAACAGACTTGTAGGAATGTGCCACCCTAAAAGACTGCTTAGAACTAGACCATGTTCGCACATTTCACAATGGTAAGCTTGTAATAATGTGTTATAATTTGAGTAGTACTGGTGGAATTCCGCAAGAAAATCAAGCACATCTTTGCATCATTACGTCACGTCTGTATACATAAAGAAGCAGTCCGGCTAGCTATATCACATGTGAGGATGCTGCAGGTGGCGAATCATTTATAGCCTTTGCTCACAGCAGCTGAAATAATTAATACATTCATTTTGATGGTAGATTGTAATCAGGGCTTGACATTAACTTTTTTGCTCACCAGCCACTGTGGCTAGTGGTTTTCCAAAGTTACTAGCCACTCAGCATTTTCACTGGCCACAATTTTACTGTTTGGAAATTACATTGTATATGTTTAAAGTTGACTTTGGCATGCGTAAATTACTTGATTTTGAGTCATTTTACTTGATTTAGAAGAATTAAAACCTTTTCAAACTTTCAAATGCAGAGTGACATTGACACAGAGTGATATATATATATATATATATATATATATATATATATATATATATATATATATATATATAAATACCCTAAGCAAATTACAAAAACAATAGTAAAATAAAAAATAAAATAAAAATTCAGATACTAATACATATTTATTTAATATGTATATATTTATTTAACATCTGTAGTTGTTTGATTAACATTAATGACAAACAGGTATTTAATTGGGCTGCTGAATGCATGGATGTAATATTTGTGACATATCCAGTTATTACCCACCTGTTTATATACACTTAAGCCATAACCGACTGTGTTCATGCGAGGGACATTTTGACATCAGTGTGCGCGTGTATTTGACTATTCAGGAGCAAGGAGAACTGATCACGCATGCGACAGAGTGTACACGAGAGAGAGAGAGAGAGAGAGAGAGAGAGAGAGTGCACGCGAGAGATCGCTTTTGTTGTGTCATTCAGCGTGATTCCGCCTATCTCGCCTTCACTAAGTATAAAGAATTGTAGTTGAATTGTAGCCAATTTTGTGATACGACGTTCATGGCATTTCATTGAGCTGTAAATTATATTCAACCCACCAAAGTGGCTAGTCGGAGTGGCTGCCATACCCGCCACAGCTGAAATCTACCCGCATTTGGCAGGTTGGCGGGTGTTAATATCAAGCCCTGATTGTAATCCAGAAATGTTCAAATTATAATCATCAGTGACAACTGGAGATTCACCCGTAGTCAAAAGCAAAATATTAGACTGTACAGAAATTGAAATCTTAAGGTAATGCTACACACTAAATACACATAGTCACAAAATGCTGATGTTGTTAACATTAACAATTTGAGAACAAAATATAACAATAATAATAATCTGCACGGTTCAATATGAGCTAAGCCATAGTTAGATTTGATTTCCATTGGTAGTACAATTTATTGTAATGCTTTTTTTCTCAGTTGGTCAGAACAAAAGTGACAGACGTGACATTTTCCGGTGAAAATTCTTATTTTGGTCGTACTTCCAAGACATAAAATCTGTGATTCCGAAGTACAGTATCTACACCGGTACAGTGAATGAATAACAGCCACGTATACTCCCCAAAAAAGTGCCGTGCCGATCTACAATACACGTAAAGATGATAATTCCGCAAATTTAAAAACAACACAGTGTACACAGTGCAACACAAATATAAGTTAAAGCAAAATATTACAAAAAAATTCTTAAGGCATTTAACCAAAAACGTATTGCATTTGCCAATGGAAACGAAAGTGATAAAATGCTAATTCCATGTTTTTTTTGTTTTTGTTTTTTTTGTTTTTTGCTGCCTGACAAAAATATTTCAGCACTATATTCATGTTATCCTGTTATTTATTCCATTCAAAACTTTCTGTGGGAACCAATATGACAATATATGGTTATTTTTATTTATTTTTATTGTATTTGTCTTTTCATGAAGTATCATGAGTAAAAAAAAAAAAGTCTCTTGAACCACAGTTCTGAAAATAGTTAGTCCAATTGAATGTTATCATATATTATTTTTTATTATACTATTCAAAATTTCTCTTTTCTTGTTCATGAATATTTCATTCACTTCATTCTTAAGGCATTCAGGTGACGCGTTATGGCTGCCGTAAGAACATAGAGATGAGGATGGTCCATCGCAGATTCTGTGAGAAAATCAAGCTGCCTCCGCCCCTATTTAGAGACTGTTACCTGAGAGAGTGTGTTCAGCCTATGTGAGTTTGCGCACCAAAAGAACGCTCATCCCCAAATCAGAGATGTCTATTAGAGTTGCTTAATCAGATAGTTTTTGAAGTCGGAATTGCTAATATTCTAACTTTGCTGTTATCATTAAAATTGGCACATTTTTGTTTTTTAATCATCAGTGCTTAATACAACACAGAAATGATTTTAATTTGTCAAAAAGTTTGCATTTGATCATGTGATACATTGTTCTCTGTGATGTAATGTACAGTACAATCCAGAAAGGCTTCTAAAAAAATAATCAATGTGATTTTTAATGCAAAAAGTAACACTACACTACACATATTTTACAAATTGTGGTCTAATTTTCTGCATATATAGTCTATGTCCAGTAGATGTCATTGTGATACTGTTCTATCTTGCATAACACAACAATTTAGCAGCACCTGAATCAACATTGACTGTGTGTTGGATTGTATGTGTTTAGCTGGGTAGCTGGAGAGTGGGGAGAATGCAGTAAGTCTTGTGGGAAGACAGGCACTCAGACACGTTCCGTGCGCTGCGTCGAACCTCTGGGCGACGACAAGTACAAATCCATCCGCAGTCGCTACTGCAACGACGAGCGCCCAGAATCCCGCAAAGAATGCAATCGCAAACTGTGCCCTGCTGAGTGGAGGCTTGGCCCTTGGTCACAGGTACAGACATGAATATGCTTTGTTGATATCAGTATAGATCTGAATGCTGGATTAGTTTGACATTCTGTTTGTGTGTGTGCCGTTGTAGTGCTCGGTGACGTGTGGTAATGGAACGCAGGAGAGGCAGGTGCTTTGCCACACCCGTGACAACACCATTGGACTCTGTCTGGACTCCAAACCAGCTGCATTAAGACCCTGCAGAATAGATCCCTGCCCAAGTGCGTATTTTACTTTCAGGTCACACTTACATTTACTTTTATTAATAAGTCTGAAATAACAACCCAAAAGTCAACACCAAGATTAAAAGTAATCCTGCATTGGGAGTCAGTTTAACTATTTGAAAATGCATGCCACATATTTAAGATGCGAGTGTATATAACTGGTTACACTTTACAATAAAGTTGTCTAGTAGTCTAACCAAATTATTGTACACTCCTGTTCAAAAGTATGGAATTTAGCTTTTAATTAAAAAAAAAAAAAGGTTTTGGAATGACGTTTCTTATGCTCACAGAGGCTGCATTTTTACAATAAAATCATACAGTAAAAACAGTAATATTGTGAGCAATATATTTTAAAATGTAATTTATTCCTGTGATTCAAAGCTGAATTTTCAGCATCAATCCTCCAGTCTTCAGTATCACATGATCTTTCAGAAATCATTCTAATAGGCTGATTTGGTGCTTAAGAAACAATTCTTACAAATGATCAATGTTGTGCTGCTTAATATTTTGGTGGACACTGTGAAACATTTATGTTTAGCTAAATAGAAAGTTCAAAAGAACAGCATTCTTTTGAAATATAAATCTTGTATCACTGATGATTAAAAATCTTACTGACCACAACAACGAACGATAGTATATTCCTACATTTCTAACATAAACCTAGATTAATAAATCCTGTAAAAAATTATTAATTTTTAGTTAATTATATCTAATGCATTAACTAATGTTAACAAATGTGAACCTTATATAGTTCACATTATATAGTTTATATATATATATATATATATATATATATATATATATATATATATATATATATATATATATATATATATATATATATATATATATATATATATATATATATATATATATATATATATATATATATATATATATATGCTTGACATATTATGATAACTTGTTCAACCATTTTGCATGCAAAGACTTATGCTATGAGCTTGTGCCTAAATGTTGTTGGGGGGTGAGGCTATTCAACAGAGACCCAATATGATACATTTTGATCAACATGACCTAAGCAACTGATAATTTAGGAATTAACAGAGAATTGTACATAATCTTTTGCATGGATGTACCAACGCATTTGCAACTTGTTCAAAGAAATTAGAAACTGCTTTTTTGATGTGCACAAGTGACACAATGATGTGACAATTGAACAGGTAGTTTTGAGAATTTCAATTCTGATCTGAGAAATGTACCAAAGGGACTGAGAAAAACTGTAAACTAACAAAATGCATAGTTACACATAATTCAAAACGCTTGTAAAATATTACACTTTCAAAATAGTAGCATTGCATATTATTTTTTATCATCCACAGTTTATCATCCACAAAACACCTTTGCTTAGCAGTACAGTTTTTACCTAGCATGTCATCTTCCGACTGCTAGTGGGAATTTGATTTTTCACACACAGTACTAATGATCTTTCAAGCTTACTTTTTTAATGCAGAAATAACAGACTAATCCATGACATTAACAAATGCACTAATATAGTTGACGAGTTTTCTCTTTCTTTTCTCTCTCCGTCTCCCGGGCTTACTCCTTCCCGGTCCCACTTGCTCCTCTTCCCATACGCGACAGGGAGCACTTCTGACTTCAACAACCACGGCAACTTCCTGATACAGTGGCTGTCACGTCACGACCCCAAATACCCCGTGCAGAGGATGTCAAGTAAAGCTTCTCTCTCCAGCCACGTTGTCGCGCTGCGCTGTCTCACCTCTCTCAGCTGGACCTTCCCTCTGTCACTCTGCCTGGCTTTACAAGGCAAACTCCCCTGACTGCCTCCCTCTTCTGAGGCTTGCACGCTTCTCTTTTTCCTGGGTGGTGGTCCTCTTTTACAGGGCGTTTCCGATAGGGGGAGGTTTCTCTGTTTCTCTCTCTCTCTGTCTCTCGCTCTCTCTCTCTCTCTCCTTTGTGGAGCTCTGTGTTGTGAACGCTGGCCAGTGAGAAATTGTTGACAAAACAAAACTTGTACAAAATTCGGGGGATGTTCGTTAAAGGAGGGGCTTTGTGGTCGAATGGGCGGCTTGCGGAGCTAATGATTGCGCTGAGGTTTCCGCAGGGGCGACGCGTTTGTTTGAATCACTGCCCTCTGCAAGCTGTTTCTATATGGCTCACGCTCTCGAGGCGGATGCTGTTTTACCTGCCTGAGCTGCAGGTGTGAAAGGGGAAAAAATAAAAATGAAAAGTGGCTAAAAGATTAAAAAAGAAAAAAAAGACAAAAAAAAAATATCAAGCTTTATTGTGAATGTGAACTTGTCACAATGAGGAAATCTTTGCTAAGTGCTCATTCCACATCCTAGTTCATTTTGAAAACCGATGGGACAAAAACAAACACTCAAACTTACAAGATGTTAACATGGGATGTACTGTTGAACCGCCATCACACGTGTCGGTGGCCGATGGTGAACATGAGGTGGAACTTGCTAAACAGGGTCGCTTTACTACACACGTTCGAATGCCATAACCACCTCATCCTCCATCCTCTCTTTGACTGTTAACAAATTCAATAAATGCAGCTTATTTGTGCTTGCAGACTTTAAACAAACATATAAATATATTTGTATTTATATATGACTATAAATCTATATGGGTACCAATAATATGAAATATTAATAATTTGTTTTACCATGAATAAGCTGTAGCTTATTAGCCTAACATTTTGACTGCTATTGATCGCTTTAATTCTTGACTGTTACGTGTATTTTTTTATTGATTTTACATAAATACAGAACTATTGCTATTTAATAACAGAAGTTAAGTGTTTCGGGGGAAGGGGAAGACCTATATTATGCAGGACTCGCTCAGCCAGTTGCCTCTTAGTTTTTTGTTGTTGTTGTTGTTGTTGTTTTTTCAGAGAGAAGTGGTTTCATTTAATCGGATTCATCCTGAACGAGAGGGATTCATGCACATTTAAATATCTCCATGTGTCGATGAGAGCAGCGTGTTTTCATCACGCCTTCGTGTGCGCGAGTGTTTCTGACATGAGTGTGCGTCCGTGTGTGTCTGCCAGCATGCGTTTTAACAATGGTTACCAGTGGCCATACGAAAGACAAACCACACATAAATATACCTCATGAACTTTCATCCACATCCGAGCTCATTCTTTTTGGGGGTGGGAAAAGGGAGACATAGAGGGTAAGAACAATGCCTTACACTACAATTGAATGTATCGGCATTTATCTGTGAAAGTGTTGGCTTAGCACACAGAAACCAGAGGCAGCTTCAAACAAAACCTGAAATAGAACCAACTGATCAACCAATCATCATAACACATCTGAAACAGTGGCAAACCCATTGGCTGCGGGGAGCGTTTTAATGAAAACCTACACTCAGCATCTCTTTATCACTTCAGACGTGTCATTGTATCGTGAAACACATTTCTGTTGTGACTATGTAGCGAGCTATCCGAATTTTTCATGCTCAAAGCCGTGAAGAAAACACTAGGAAAAGCCAGACCTTGCAGTGAGATACTGTAAATAAACATAGGTGTTTACTGTATTTAATAACATTTATGACTGTTATCTCCTTACTTATATGAAGAAAAAAAATGCTAATATTATATACTATGAGTAACTGTCATGTTACTTCACTGGCCTAACTGCGTCTTGGCTGGCTGTTGTGGGGGAAATGTCTGGGGAACATTCAGATGGACTTACGTGCACTGCGTCTATATGCACTTTGATTTATCAGGGAAACTTTATTAATGTTTTGTAAATGTTTAATATATGACACTTGTATGTGCCATGCCAGTTTTTACATCATCATGGAAATCCTGTATTTTATTTAACTAATGACCTATTTATTTATTTATTTACCTGTTCATCTGAATTACCAATGGATTAATTGTTCTCAAAGTAATGAAGTGTTTAACCAAAGTTACTGTGACCTTGTACCTTTCAATACAGTTGATTTATTTTTCTGAAGAAGATAACTCTATCTGTATGTTTAAAGGGTGGGGGTGGGAGTGCATTTCATTGTTTCAGTTTCTGTCATGATCAACTGCAAAAGTAGGAATAAAAAAGTATTATAAAAGCAGAAATCTTCTCTTCTGGCTTTTCCCTGTCTGTGTTAGTGTTCTTCTTTCTGTCTATTTCTCTGAAAGTGGACTTTTTCCCCATTTAATTTAAAGGTGCAATACAGAACATTGGACTCTCTTTCGCTATTTATGGTTGAATGTAAATTTGTGGGTTAATTTTTTTATGTCACTTGTGCTACAAATATAAATCATTCTTGTAGGCTTACCATTGTAAATTGGGTTAAGGCAATAATACCCATTTGTGTGATGTATTTGCACAATTTTACTTTCTACAAATCTTCTGTGGGTGAACTTCGATATAATTAAATTGGATTATGTATATATCTGCATCATATAGACCACCCTGCTCTCTAGATATGCCGTCAGTGATTGAAAATTACTTTGATGAGTATACATTTGAGGATCTTGCAAAATAGTTTAGCCAAGCATTATGTAATAAATCGAATACATTTTCTTAAGGATAAATAACTACATTCATAGTCTATAAATAACCACATTCACAGGGAAAAAACTGCTTGTTAACTACATCCCTTTCTTCACGTTTGTTCAATTATCAGTTCATAATTTATTTTTTGCTTTTGCCTTAACGCATGCTGCTCTTAATAATTTACATTTCCTGCTCAAACACACTTCTCAAAAGCACAAAACATGCTTAGAAGACATGTTCTATCTACTTAGCTTCACATACACTCCTGGGCAAAAAATAATAATAAATGCACTACTTAAAAAAAGCCATTGCCGTCTCAGAAAAACATTGAAGACAGAATGGAGTTTTTGGTAGAATATGGGTATTTGCATGTGGAGTGATGAATCACAATGAAACACGATTATATGGTGATGCTCCAGAGTGGTGTCTTCAAAAATCTGCTAAGAAATATAATAATAAATGCATTTCCACCACAGTGAAGAATGGAGGAAAGAAGGTGTCATTGTGTGTGGTCAGAGTCCAGGTTTGAACCGTATAGTGAATATTGGGCATCAAAATGAAACTCAAGGGAACTGGGTGACAATACTCTTAACTGTCAGAAGCCATAAGCATTGACTGGAACAGTGACTCTTCTTGAAAAAGTTGGCTACAAGTTAGGGATAGCTATTCCGTTCTGTTACTTTATCTACCGTATTTGTGCAATTGTTGTTATTTTCTGATAAGGGATTTGTGATTAAAATGGTTAAGACCACTAAATATTGTGCCATTTTTGGCTTGGCCAATTTTTGGCCAGGAGTGTACATCTCTATCTTCACAGATTTGCCCTAATGGTCAGTTCATAACTTCTTTTCTGCCTTTGACTTAACTCACGCTTCTCTCAAGATTTGTGCTTTTTTCTTGTTTAAACATGCTTGTCAAAAGCACAAAACAAGATTAGAAGACATGTTTTATCGGCTTTGCTTCAGTCATTAAGATCCTCTTTTAAATCATAGATTGTAAAAAGAGTTAACTTGATCTAACTCGATTTAATTACGATAGTGTAACCTATATGTATTTTAGTTGTTTTTGTATTATTTCAGCATACATACAGTAAATATGTCTTATATCCCTCTCCTATTTTGCAGGACTGCGTTGTCACGGTGACCGCTCTGCGTTCTGTCGCATGGAGGCGCTGCTGCAGTATTGTTCCCTTCCAGGATTCCAGCGCATGTGCTGCAAGTCCTGCAAGGTTGACCATTCCACAAAAAGCGTTGTGATCACAAGTAGGCCACCATCCAAATCAGAAATAACCACTAAAGGACAATCCACTATAACTTACAGTCCCACACACACAGAGTCCACCACTGCATCTACAGAAGGTAAAAGTGCCACTTCTATGAGCACACCATGGTTATATACAGCCTTAGCAACGTCGACTGATACTCACGGATACATAACAATGCCCACTTACCCGTATACTACAACTCCTATCTATAAGCATGCAACTCCAGATTTCGTTCCAGAACAGAGCACATCCTTTGCCATTACTACAGAAACTAGGAACACATCCACACCTGGAAATGAAGAGGGAAACAGCTCAGAATTACCAGTTAGCATTGTTATCCCCACCGTTTTCAGTGATGTGAATGACGCCACCCTCATTCCCAGCAGCACCGTCCAGTTTGAAAAGTTTAATGGGAGTACTGGTGCACCAAATGTAGACAACATTGTGGCACTGCAGTCAACGACAGAGTATGGACTGAATAAAAAGGTATTAACAACCTCCGGAACCAAATTACCTGTTACCACTGTTAACCCCACCATTTTTAGTGATGTGAATGACGCCACCCTAAATCCCAGCACCACCGTCCAGTTTGAAGAGTTTGATGAGGGCAGTGGTACACCAAATGTGGACAACATTGTGGTGCTGCAGCCAACGACAGAGTATTATGTAAATGAAAATGAATTAACAACCTCAGGGAATATGGTCTTCAGCATCCCAGCGACATCTGCTCCAATGGCAACAACCTCTATTTCTACAACCTCCAGCACACCACGCTCAAGTACAACAGCATCCAGCACAGAAAAGATGAGCAGACAACCAAATAATGCGCAAGAGACGAGCGAGAGCAACGCTATTGATATACCGTATGGAATAATCCCGTTGGACAGTGAGTTTCCTCCAAATAACATCATCCCCAGGAGAGGGCGTGTGTTTCTGCGTGAGAAGACACGGAATAAGCGCATCCAGGAACTGCTTGAGGAGAAGCGAAACTTTTTGAGACGGATGAAAAGAGCACAGGGGATCTGAGCCCTGTCCAGTTTCTCTTATAGAGATACAGCTGCCAAATGCTACTTCTGATTTCAGACTTCGTCTTGGTGCTTGGGTCAAGAACTGGAAAATGGCCAAAATATTTAATGAACTGATGCTTTTACCTCTTTTAGTGACATGGCAAACTGATCTTTGTGGATCAAAACCACTAGCATGTGTTTGCACAGTGTATTTGAACCCCAGCAATGTCCTTTTAGGAGGTTTCACTGATGTTCTCATTCTGAATGAATGATCATTTTAAAGAATTCATTCAGCCAAAAATGTTATTCATTTATTCAACCTAATGTCATTCCAAACCTGTATGAATTTCTTCCTGATGCATAACGTTTTATTCATCAGCTTCATCAGTATTATGCATCAGCTTTTTTTCTGATGCATAACATTTTAAATAGTTTTCCATACCATATAACTGAATGCAAATGAGGAGCTATCAAGCCCCAAATGACAATAAAGCATCATACAAGTAATTTTCCAGTCTTCTGAAGGCCTTTAGTAGCTTGGTGCAAAAAAAAATAATATTATTATAATGGATCATAAAACACAAATCTTAAATATTCACATTTCAGGATATTCAAATGTTTTATCAACAATTTTATAGCAATTTATCGTTCTATTTTGAAGCTTGACTGCTTCTCCCCATCCACTTCCCTTAATGAAAGAAAAAACAGCATGAAAAAGAAAGGGAAGTCAACAAGAAAGTGAGTGAATAATGAGAGTATTTCCATGTTTGGGTTAACTAAAAACATTTGACAAATAGTTAAATGAATAATCCTTTGTTTTTCCCAAATACAGACAATAGGCACATACTGTATTATCAGTAAATTACAGTAGCATAAAATTTGTGTTACTATTACTATTTTATTCCGTTGAAACCATTCAGAAATGAACATGTTGGCTAGGATATGTTTCAACTGCAGATTTGATCATAAAAATGTCTGATCATATTAAACAGGGTCAAATATACAGAACCCATGGTGATATGGCAATTCGGTACATTGTGAGGATACTGAAAATATTTCTACAATAAATGCTCTTTCAGTATGTAAAATGAATGGCACTAATTTCCCCCAGAGAAGTAAATCAGAGTTAAGTTTATATTCATATAGCCAGAAATGATAGGCAGTATATAACATCTTCATGACTCAATATCCTTACCTATTTCACTGTCTCATGTGTTTTGACTTGCATGTATCTGTGATGAAAAAATGACAGGGTTGTTTTCGCTGGCGAGTGATTTGAATAATTCAGGGATGCACTACTAGTAAATACGTACAGATTTTAATGTTATGCTTGTGAATATATTTCCTTTCACTGGGATGAAGCTTATGTTGAGACTTTGTCAGGTCAAGAAGATATATGATTTTATTTGTGAGCTGATGATTATGAGAGTGCTCCACAGCCCTTACTCAAAGATCGCAAAGACTCCATCATTATGTAAAAAGCAGAAGAAAATGTCAAAAACAGAAATAAATGTTCTATATTGCAAGAGTTTCAGAGTTTTACATTCCTCTTATACATTTTCTTGTGCTTTTACAGACCTTTTTTTTAGTGTCGATAGAATTACTTTAAAGGTTATACCTTTTTAATATAGATGCTAAAACAAACATATACACTATATTGCCAAAAGTTTTGGGATACCTGCCTTTACATGCACATGAACGTTAATGATATCTCATTCTTAATCTGTAGGATTTAATATAGAGTTGGCCCACTCTTTGCAGCTACACTAGCTTCCACTTTTAAGGCTTTTCACAATGTTTAGGAGTATTTTTATGGGAATCTTTGACCATTCTTCTAGAAGTACATTTGTGAGGTCAGGCACTGATGTTGGATGAGAATGCCTGGCTTGCAATCTACATTATAATTAATCTCAAAGGTGTTTGTGATTTGTCACTCCAGAGAACATGTCTCCACTGCTCTAAAGTCCAGTGGCGGTGTATTTTACACCACTGTATCCCTCACTTTGCATTGCACTTGGTGACGTAAGGCTTTGATGCCTGGCCATGGAAACCCATTCTATGAAGCTCTCTACACACTGTTCTTGAGCTTATCTGAAGGATACACAAAGTTTGGAGGTCTGTAAATAGTGACTCAGACTAGAAAGTTGGTGACTTCTGCGAAATGTGTGGTTTAGCATGCACACCCTCACATGTTCTACCACTCCGTGGCTGAGTTGCTGTTGTTCCCAATTGCTTCCATTTTGTTATAATACCACAGTTGACCATGGAATATTTAGTAAGTGAGGAAATTTCGCAGATGGACGTTTTGCACAGGTGGCAACTTATCATAGTACCATGCTTGAATTCACTGAGCTCCTGAGAGCGGCCCGTTCCTTCACAAATGTTTGTAGAAGAAATCTGCATGCCTAGGTGCTTGATTTTATACCTTTGGCCATGGAAGTGGAACACTTGAATTCAATGATTTGACTTTTGGCAATATAGTGTACATATCACCACTTTCATTTTTTATTTCATCTATATATCAATTTATTATTCTTTGCACATGTTGTGCTTAAAAATTTGCATATGCAACTTTTACAGCTGTTTAACTAAGTAAGTTATACAGAATCTTAAAAAAGACTTGAAAATGTACTTTTCTCATTATTTTACATTTTGGCATGAAGGTGTTTTTGAGAAAGAACTGGGCTAATTTGAACAGAAGAAATTAGAGATGTACCTCTGCTAGGGCGCCTCGCCTCACTTCATCCACTTCATTAGCTTTCATCCTCACCACAGGTAAAAGTCTGGATGTACTAACCACATCCCTTCGATACAGATGCGGGATCTAAGAACAGTAAGAAACAGAACCCATATGAATTAAGAATCACAAATAAAAAGAAATGGAGATCAAATCATAAGGTCTGCTAAGGTCTCCTGTTGAGAAAAAGACACCAGTGTTTCCCCTAGAGTTTCATAAGAAATTTTCCCTAAGAGAACAATTCAAAACTTCTTGCCAAGTTTGGCCTACCAACATCAGCAAAATTCATATATTTCAATATGAATATTTCCCTTTTAATTCTGAGCTGTTTTCCACATGATGTTTTATTAAAAGGGGGGTATCACACAGTTTCTGCCAATATCATGTCAATCTTTAATACCTAGAGAGTAGTATTGCATCCTTCATATATCTGAAAAATCTTTATCATATTTTTAGCTATTTATAAAAGACAGATACGTTGTACCAAATCTTTACAAATAAAGGTGTATCGTGTGGGCCGAGCTAAAGAGTCAAGTTCATGTTGTTTACTTGATGTGCACATATGCGCCGATAGCCAACAACAAACGGACATTTGAAGAAGTTTTACTCCAACACATAACGTGAACCTTTCATTGGGACCGCTCCATCTTTCAGCAAAAGGTGATCTGCAAATCAGGAGTTGAACTGAGTCTTGTTTTTAAAACAATCCTTGCCGATATGCAGGAAACAAACAAAAACATTTGTGCAGCTTAGTTGCGTCTCCAAAAAAACAAACTCCATCCACTGTCCCAAACTCCATGCAATGTTCGTCCTTTGGATGAGACGTTAAACCAATGTCAATCCTGACTCTCTGTGGTCATTAAAAATGCCATGCCAATTCTCGTAAAAGAGTAGGGGTGTACCCTGGTGTCCGGGCTAAATTCCCTTGATTGGCCCTTACCAATCATGGCCTCCTAATAATCGCCATCCACTGAAATGGCTCCATCACCCTCTCTCATCTCTGGTGTGTGGTGAGCGCACGACTGCCGTTGTACTGTGGCTGCCGTCACATCATCCAAGTGGATGCTGCACACTGGTGGTGGTTGAGGAGAGACCCTTTCATGAGTGTAAAGCGCTTTGGGTGTAGTACATATGGAAGCACTAAATAAATGCCTTATTCATTTCATTATTTATTTATTCACTTTCCGCTTAGCGCTGGGTTCTTTGGGAAGCTGAACAGGGTTATCTTGCCCTGACAACCAAAAACATCAACCCAGGCTCATTGGAAATACGTGACTCTGCCTACATTTTTGCAACACCCGAATTATGTACCTCCAGGAACGTTTACCTGCACTTTTTGGGTGAAACGTCCACCGGAGGTGCTAAGTGGTAATATTTTTTCTCCATTCCAGATTTTTTTACGGTCTATGTTCCAGATCCAGATACGCAACATGACATCATGACTTCGAGTAAACATACACACGCCAACCTGCATGAATATTCATCAGAATTAATATTTAACGTTATAGCCTAATTTTATATTTTGGAGCAACTAACTCCACTCCTACCCTAAACCTACCAACTCTCAATATAAAACACGTAACAGGCAAATAAATGTACAGTCACATGTATTTTTTGCAAAAACTGACCAAAAATGTATAAAAGTATTAACTCATGTTGCATTCCAAGTCTTCTGAAGTCATACAATATCTTCATGTGAAGAACCGAGTTGATCTTAATCGCGCTCCTTTGCGAACAGAACACACACACGCGCAAGATTAGAATGACGCGATCGGTCGCGAGACACACGAGAGCCAACGGCATTTTACAATCAAAGCTGACGTAATGGCACAATTGGTCACGAGACACACGACAGCCAATGCTGTCAACGCTGACCTGACGTTTCTTCCGGCGGCAATATTTGAAATGTATTAATATTCGGCGGATGGATTCAACGTTACTGATCGTTTTGGGGGATTTTCTTCACACAAATCAATCGTTTGGCCTCAGAACACTTGGAGTATTTGTACTTTCTGAATAAATTATGCATGCAGTCGTATCTGCCTGTTATACTGTTTTTTTTTTTATAAAACACAAATGGGTAGGTTTAGGGAAGGGATTAAGTTACGCGTTCAAAATGTGTCTGAATATGTGTGTGTCCACTCGGTAAATGGATATATAAACATACTAAATTTTTTTTTTTTTGAAAATGTAAAAATGCAGAATGTTTCTTGTGATGGGTAGATTTAGGGGCAGTGTGTGTGTGTGTGTGTGTGATGGGTAGGGGCAGTGCAGGGGGATAGAATGAAACGGCGTTCATAAACACGCTTGTTAGCACGACAAAATGGCATACGAATTAGCGTGCCATACATACACCATTTCATGAGATGAGATATTACCACTTAGCGCCTCCGGTGGACGTTTCACCCAAAAGTGCAGATAAACGTACCCGGAGGTACATATTTTGGGTTTTGCAAAAATGTAGGCAGAGCCACGTATTTCCAATGAGCCTGGGTTCAACCCACACTTTGGTGACATTGTTGATTTTGCAACTTTCCTAAAGCCGAGCAAAGCTCGTTGATGGGCGTGCTTTTGCTCTCTTGATCTGGTCAACGTGTGTGTATAGCCCCGTTTCCACCAAAAATACCTGGAACAATTTGTACCAGGAACTTTTTCACAGGAACTTTTCTCCCCCGACCTGCAACTGTCTGCCTTTCGACCGCGATCCGAGAAGATTAGGCAAATTAGTCCGGTGATGACTGCGCGCGACTGCTCCTCCAACTCAGTGACTTTTTTGTACCGATTGAAAGATTTAGTGGACTGTTTACATGAGACGTTATCTAAACCGATCTGGTGTTTACATGTGATGACTTTCAATCACAATCATTTTGTCACATGCAGTTTGTCTGTCGCATCAAAAAAGTGTAATAATCATCTCAGAAAAAAAAAAAAAAATCTTCTGTCAGGCGCAGTTAAAGTAAAAACTTCCTGGGGCAATATACGCTGTGTCATTATTCCAACATTATCTTCATAATTTACGAAATAAAAAGTTTACCCCTCAGAAAAATGAACTTTCCTCTCTTGTCAGCATGACCGCGGCGCGCGCTGTCACGTCATGTAAGGACACACACTTAAAAGTAATCGGTCAGGTCGTTTACATGGTGACTGTAAACAAATGAATAACGAGTATGGAAGAGATTCAAGCTGTGCTGCTTTTGCTGGTTATGTATAATGTTAGGTTTACTAAAGAGGTAATTAACAACTAAAGAAAAGAGCACTATATGCAGATTCAGCAGCATGCAGCATATTCAGAAAGCTTGTAAAGCTAGATTTAAAATGACAATGTATATTATTATCAGCTATTACGGACATTGAACGTGAGATGGCTGAGATGAACGCGCGCCATCAGAGAGCAAGACTGATATTTACTGAACGCAGACCGAACCTCGCAAAAGACTTAAAAATCCCGGTTGAAATAAAATGCTGCGTGAGATCAACCAATCAGCATGTTCAGCGCCCAAGTCCCGCCCTCAAAAGTTCCTGAACTTTGAAAAAGTACTACCTCGCGAGCAGGGCCGTTTGGAGCAGGTTTGGAGGGGGAAATATTTACCCGGAACTTTATTTAGACCCTGGTTCCTGCGGTCTAAACACACCGAGTGCCACCCAAAGTTCCTGGTTCCTGGGTAAAGTTCCTGCGGTCGAAACGTGTCTTATGTGTGTGCAGCCGCTCTTCCTGAAGAAGTGCTCGTACAAGGAAATTCCGCCCTTGTTGACATCACATAGGCCCTAAATAAAACTAAAACCTTTCCAAAACTTGTGAGAAACCGGAAGGAGTATTTTTGGCACAGAAATACACCATCAAGCGTGTAACCATGTAAAAAAAAAAAAATCCACATTCCTGAGCTCAAAGCCTTGACAGCACAGCAATATGCATATTCTTTTACTCTAATTATTCGTAAATGTGAACTTGTGAAATTAATTGTTGCTAGACTTGTATTATTAGTATATGTCGATAATCTCTCATTTGTATCTTTTTCTTTATCTTATAAGAAATTATAGGAGGAACGCCAAAGTCAAGGTTGATGTATTCAGAAACTCCTGAGCTATATGGAAGATCAACCTCTGTACAATTTACTCTCTTCTTTCTGCAGAAGATCTTCATTTCTGAGGTAGGTTGTTGAATGCTAAAATGTTCACAATATTATTAAAGCTGATACAATTCATATTTCAATTCACATTTATTTGTATATTAGTGCTTTTCACAGTACATTTAAAGCAGCTTTACAGAAAATGCATGTCTACTGTACGTTACAATTTAGAGTTATAGATTATGAGAGGTGATGACTAGTAATGTCCATATTTCAGAAATGTACAGTTCTAAGATGATACAAATCATGCCGTTAGATAACATCAAGGAAGAAACAGTGAGCTCATTAAATAATTATTACAAGTTGTGAACATGATTACTACGGAAGCCCTGAACCACAAAGTAAAAGTAATAATTTTTAAAAATCTAGCATTTCAAGATTAAAGTTGAGTATTTCAAAATTATTGGAAAGCAGTCAAAATTGGAAGCAGTTTGACTTTACGAGACCAGTTTCTTGCAAAAAAAAAAACAACAACTTACAACTTTATTCTCAAAAAGTATTTTTGTCTTTAGTCAAAGACAAAAGTCATGATGTCTTTAAAGTCCTCATAAAAAATCTAAATCGATCTTATTTACTTTGTTGACACATATTACAGGTCTGTGGGTGAACAATTCATCCGTGCAAGTTAATAAACAGGCAAATTTGTTTGCCGTGGTAATCTTTAATCAAAATCTGAAAAGTTATTTCCGTTCTGGAAACGGCGTTCCTTCTCAGATGATGTCAGTTTGATGGCTTGTGTTTTAAAATGCTTAACCATTCCCCTCCAACCGTTAGTCTGCTATGAGCGAGAGATGGAGAGGAGGAGCGCTGAGATAAAACTCTGTCCTCTGTTCAATATTCAGTTTCACTTGGATCTATAATATATAATATTCTCTATAATATCTTTTCAATGTGAATCTCAAAATATTTAGACTTTGTTCTAAATATTTTGAGATTCGCATTGAAAAGATATTATAGAGAATAAAGTCCCAGTGAACCGGAAGTAGCAAGTGAGGTTTAATCAGTGATGTGACGTATTTCCAAGTGAAACGGAATATCGAAATATTTCGTGAATAAAGTCTAAATATTTTGAGATTCGCATTGTTGTGTAGGACAGGTCGCTTCAAAGCACCACATATTTACATATGTATAACATATTTACAATAATCAAGAAAAAAATATTACTATTTTAACGTTCAATATAGTTTTGTAAGTGTGCGGTCACTGCGGTGCAATCCCTTTCCAAGTGCATGCTGTCTTAATCGCAAAAAAATGGTGTTTGGGGGGTAAAATGTGTGTTATTTTGGCAAGGTTGCCTGCTAAAATTGGCACTCATGAGTCTATATATCAGATAATAGTAACTTCAACCTGCTGACATAGAAAACAACCCGCAGAAAAAAATGCGGACTTGGCAGCATAGTGCAGTTGAGCTCTGTTGACATTTGACAACTAGCGTAATGCGTCTCTTCATTGCTCTGATCGGTTGTAGCTCTATCCAGTTAAGGTCTTTCCTGGTTCGGTTGAAACACGCTCCATAATCACAGCCCAATGGAGCAGTTTCAGACTCATATTCTGACTAGAACTGAGTATGACCACATCAGGCTACCAATGCCCCATGAATACCAGATATTCCTAATGTGTGTGCTCTAACTTGGATGGGTTTAATGCACAAATTATGTTTGAGTTGTCATTCCTGGCCTTCATATTTTCCACAAACATTTAATATTTCATCATAAACATAGCCTACATTGCTAGACAGGTACTATAGGCTACATACTAGCTAACATTTATAATCAATTTACGTTAATTAACATTTAAAATTTAATCAAAGTAATATCATTCCTAATTATCATAATTAGAAGATTTTAGCCAAATTAGCCTATTTATCATAATGTAATTAAATAGGCTAACTTAACAAAATAAATGTCAGAAAAACATCTGTTCACAACATCATCAGTGTCCCAATGTGTAGTGAGCTAAGGTCCTGTGACGATATCATTCCTCGTTGGCCTTTTTATCCACCTGTGACATCAATGGTCCAGCAGATGGCTCTGTTTTACAATATAGCGAACATCAACAGCGTCTGGCTCTAAAGGCAATGAATAATGATTGCGCACAAGTGCCCTGCCACTATTTAAATTACATTTTTAGAAGCACAGAACGGCTGTTCTACACAAATATCCACTCATTTAGTGTTTTAAAAAGCTGTTGAATTTAAGTGTTTACTGCAAAAAATACGGGCCTGCATTGTGCTAGAGACTAGAAACATAAGCAACATTTAGAGAGATTAAAATTGAATAGGTAATGTCACAGATAGGCTGTGACCTATGCGGTACACACTGACAAGTTATATAGCCTGCAACAGACTTTTTGAAAGTTACCAATATGAATACGTGAGGACTGGAGTAGCTATTTTAAACACCACTAGTAGCCTATATAGTTTGATCTCAATGGGGGAAAAAATCATATTTTTACTCTTGTAATAAATTCCGGTTACACTTTATTTTAAGGTTCAGTTATTAACTTAACTAGTTGCTTATTAGGATGCATATTACTAGGATATTGGCTGTTTATCAGTACTTATAAATCACATATTAATGCCTTATTCTGCATTACCTTATACTACATCCCTTAATCCTATCCAATACCTAAACTTAAATGCTACAAAATCTACCTTACTAACTATTAATAAGCAGTAAATTAAGAGTTTATTGAGGCAAAAGTCATAGTTAATAGTGAATTTGTGTTCCCCATACTAAAGTGTAAGTTTCTATACCTAATTTTCAAAAAGGTGTTATATGTATGGAAGGACATACTCTCTTAAAATGTGAATGGGAAAGGAAAGGAAATAAACAAAATTGAATTAATGAAACGTACAATAAGGGAAGGAATGAAAAGGATCTAAACCACACAAAAAAAAGAACCAAAAGAAAGGATTGGAAAGAAACGTACAATTTATGATCTAGTTTGAACCTGGAAATTTTTCTTGATCAAGTTTAGTAAATATTAAAATGTTTTAGGAGTTTTTATTAAAAGTATGGTTTAAAAAATGACACAGGCTAAGGCAAAAACAAGAGGATTAATTGGATCTCACACCCGGAAGCATCAATCTGTGGCTGTTTTCAGTCGCTGAATTTATAATGAACCAGATTAGACTTGGCTGATGAATATACTGTAGGATTACAGACACTCTCTCTCACTGTCCACAGGCCAAAAGGAGCTGTTTGAGACTAATTGTGTTTATTCATGGATCAGGACAGCCATGTATAACAAACACCCCCTGCCATAAGTGTGTGTGTGTGTGTACAAAGGTGGGCTGTTCCTGTGGCAGATTCTATTGCAATGTCTGGATATGCGAATAAAGGCTCCCCGCAATCCACGCACATGCTTGTATCTTCATTCAGACCTGATTTTCTGGTTCCTTCATGGGCACATGGCATGAAATTGTGAGAGATATTCCATTAAAATCACCATATTCACTTTTCCCGCCCACAACATCCCCATTTAAGGAGGCTTGCTCTGTCACTGCCTTTATATTTAATATGAAGCGTCCACGGAAACAGACTGAAAAAGCATAGGCGATTACATGTAATTCATCATTAACTGACCTTTAATCCAAAGGCCACAAAGGCAGCACTGTCAGATTTGTTCACAAGAAATTTGCAAATTCATCTCAGAAGCTATATTGAATGCATGCAAATGTCTTTAACACGCTGATAAAATATTCTTCAGTCTTTTAAGGACAAGATGTAGGGGTCAAGAAGAACTTATTCAGTTCCTCCTTTGAAGAACGAGAGACGTCATGTGAAACGCTGTGGTGAGAATGGCCAATGGTGTTCTGTCCTTTGCTTTAGTGATCATAAAAGAGAAAGTTCTGAGTAAGTTCAATCTGACTGTTATCGACACTGACAGTGACCACAGGTAAACAGTGTAACATATCTACATGCACTGGCAGAAAGTATCTAGAAAGTACTGATTATTACTGATTATTACCCTACACACACACACACACACACACACACACACACACACACACACACACACACACACACACACACACACACACACACACACACACACACACACACACACACACACACACACACACACACACACACACACACAGTAATTAACAGTGTTTTTACTTTTAACAAATATTTGATGTTATGTTACAATTAGAGTTACAGACTTATTATATCCATATCTTTTACATATATAGTTTTATTTTTTAAAGTGCCGGCATCAAAATACACTTGAAAAGAGACCTGGAAAAAACGACAACTACATTAATTTCCTGCAGTGTTGAGTGGAGCCAATCAGCTGCCAGTTTGATGAATAAGAGACGCTAGAGCTGCCAGAATTCATATTTAGATACTGATTAACTCTAATAAAACGAATCTGAAGATGAATACAGATTATCTCCTGAAACATAAAATAAAAAGTATTTTTCTTTTGGCCTTGCAGCTGTGCACATAATAAGCTTATTTATAAAATGTGGAATTTACAAAAAAAAAACACAAATATCATGATATCACATTTTTCTAGCTTATTGAGATTTTACAAGCCCCTCGGCTATGACAAATATTGCTACACTATAATAAGTAAAATCCTATAAAGTAAAAACCCAAAAGCGTATACCAACATATAAAATGATCAGGCATAACATTATGACCATTAGCCTATGAAGTAAATAACACTTCATCACAGCACCTGTTAGTGGGTGGGATATATTTGGCAGCAAGTGAACATTTTGTCCTCAAAGTTGCTGTTAGAAGCAGGAAAAATGGGCAAACTTAAGGATTTGAGCGAGTTTAACAAGGGCCAAATGATGGCTGGGAACGTTCACAACCAAATCCAAAAACGTGCTGGAAAACCAGGCCCGGCAATCTCAAGCCCACCTCTGCATGTTCTCAATGATGATGATTAGGCTTCTTTTATAATTAAATGAATACTAGTACAATTAATTTGTCCCGCAATAAGTTCATAGTGCCCTTTGAGGGAAGATGCATCGATACCATAGACCATAAAAAAAATGTGGACGTAGTGTCCGTGACGTCACCCAAAGGATTCCGATGAGCCGTTCTGAAGTGTAAAGTATAGGTCGAGCTGGCCGTTCCCATCATGCTAGCGGAACTATGACGCGATGAATAACAGTCAGTGGATAAATGGCTATCCACCTGTCAATCAAAGTGGCCACGCCCTTAATTATGCAGAACTTTAAGGCTTAATATAACATAAACGAATGAGTTATAAAAAAAATTCACCCCCTCACAGCTATCATAAAGGGCAAAATTTGCTGTTTAGACCAAAGCCAAAATTTGTACCAGGTGGTAAATATGTTTTTTTGGGGGTTTTATTTGCTGTAAAGTTGGGCATTTTAACATGGGGCTCAATGAGATTCTGCTCCCTTCTGGAGCCTGTCCCTAGTGGCCAGTCAAGAAACTGCAATTTAAGCTACTTCTGTATTGGCTTCAAGAGAAACTGCGGGAGGTTGCTGCTTAATCGATACTAAAATGGGGTAACTTTGTGTCCGCTCCATTTAATATATGTAACGGAGTTAGACAAGGAGGTATTTTATCTCCCTTTTTTTTTAATGTTTATATGGCTGATTTGCTGAACAGCTGTGGGAAAGGTTGTATGGTTGGTAATATGATTATCAACCACTTGGCGTACACGGATGATTTGGTGATTTTTAGTCCATACAGTGCTGGTCTTCAACAGTTACTGAAGGTCTGCTTTAAATATGCCACAGACTTAAATATAATGCAAAGAAGAGTGATATTATGATTTTTAGGAGCAGGTAGGACAGGAAGCTGTCATTTCCTGAATTCTCTCTGACTGGTATCTTAAAGTGTGTGATGAGGTTAAATACTTAGGACATTACATAACTGATGACCTGTCTGATGATAGGGACATTTTTGTGATGTATGCACAAGCTAATATGTTGATCCGCAATTTTAGTATGTGCTCAGGATCTGTGAATACTACACTTTTTAGAGCATTTTGTTCCCTGTGCATACTGTCTATTTGTGGTGATGTTGTCTATTTGTGGTGATGTTGCAGAAAGAGTAGCATGCAGAACTCAATGTAGCATATAATGATGGAATGAGGCTGCTGCTTAAGGTGCCATGTTGGAGCTGAGCGAGTCAGATGTTTGTCAGTGTTGGTGCGCCCACCTGGGGTCCTTTCTTCGTACGTCGCTTACTCAGTTAGCTGGATTTGTTTGTTGACGATTTGGCATGATCTCAGATTGTTTGTTTTTTTCGACGCTCATCCTGGACTTGCTGTCATAGCAACAGGTCCATGAGCTTAAACCTGCTCGGGAGGAGCTTATTTCATGGAAACAGGATTAGATTGCATCTCGAGGTGATACTTAAAACCTGTCCCAGCCACTGCTACTCTGTTACAAGAGTTCCTTACTAAACCAGGGGCAATAATAATTTTAAATAAAAAAAATATAAAATGAATTTGAAAGTAATATTATAATGTTGTGTAAAAAGTGTATAATAATATAGACATAGCTGTTTGATTGAGAGGTAATGAGTAATTACTTTATAATTTTATTAGTGTTTACACATGCTGTGCAGTTAATCTGAGCCGTGCATTAATATGAGTGGTGACAGATATTATAGGATGATATGATGCAGCTCAAGAGATGCAGATGACTTGATCTTGACCCTTAAGACACTTTAATGCTGTCACGTAACAAAATCTGCTTCAAATTAGCTTAATTGCTAATTACATTGAAATAAAAATTCAATAAAATTGTGAAAATAAATAATTGGGAATCATGTTTAAAAAAACTAAAAATATTTATCATTTATCTATTATAACTGTTATGTTGGTTTGGTTGTTTGGTTGATTCTTTATAACAGAAATGTTTATGTTTTTTTGTTTGTTTGTTTTTTGTCTAGCTTTTTTGGTTGTTTTTGTAATTAATACGTTTTTTTGCCAGGTGGCTTTTTTAATTATATGATGTCATTACGTTGCTGTCTTGACGCCAGCTAATCGCTGTATTGCTTATCGTGGTTGCGAGTATTGATGCCCTCTTCAGTGAATTTTCAGTGATTTTAATCCAATCTGCAAATTCGTTTGAAGAACCAAATTATCCAGAGATCAGTTATCATGATTAAAAGATCTGGGATCAGTCAAATCATCTCAGATGTATTAAGTGAGGTATGAAGAAGTATGCGTTGTAAGTGTGTGCAGCTTGTTTTTGTATTTGGTTGTGTTGTGAGTATTTGCAGCGTGTTATGTATTTGGTATTATGTGTTGTGAACTTTTGCACCACATGTGTTGTCGATCAGATGCTTTCTATATTTGTTGGTGTTTGCTGGTGTTTCGTAATATCATACAGATATATGTGTAGGCTAACTGATGCTGCAAATTTTTTTTTTTTCTTCAGCTGCATATTGAGCTCTCTTGGCCTCCGAAGGATTGGTTTAGAGAACAGTTTTCTTTATGACCAGATCTTTCAAAATTTGTAAATTCTTTGCTCACTTGCTACTTGGAAACTCTATTTTGTACACATTTTCAAAACTGAAAGTTTGAAGTTAGCTGAAAAGAAAATGTGGCTCAGACATAATTCCAATTGGAAATGGTGCATTCAGTATTGTGCAATTATGCGCATATCCAATTGTTAAAAAATAAAAATACTTTTTTTTTGAAGGTTCTTTTGAAATTTGTGAAGAAAGGGGAGGCTGCAGCTGAGGTTCTGATGTTGAGGCAAACACCTTATCTACTATAAGCAGACAGTTTTGAAAGAATTGGTCCTGAAGGCTGGCCATCTTCTGTTCCTGAAAGGACTGACTGTTTCTCACTCTCCTCTCCTCTAACACAGACACTGCTCTGCTCAAAGAACCTCCAGTCCTTTAGGTCAACACTGATGCCTGAGACAATGATTATGGGAATGCTGTTGGTTCTGATGTAACTCATGTTTTTCATTGGCACATTGCTTTTTCAGAAGCCAATGTAGCTGTTTTGCATAGTGTAATGATTTGAGACTTTACAGTTAGAAAAATAATGAATAAACAAACAAACCACTACAGATGCTTTCCGCTGATAAGAGTGTGGGTCTCTTTGATGCACCAGTAATAATGGAGCGGAGGTCTTTGATATCAGGACTGCTCACTCATGTTGATTAATAGTGGTGAGAGATACTTCCTCACAGCCTATTCAGGGCCCTGTGGGTATTTTTATTTATTTTTTCATCATATGTCATTCCTGACAGTGGAATAATACCAAATGATCATTCTTTGGCTTTAAGTGTGCTCTGCCAGCATGTTATTAACAATATCTTATAAAAGGATTTTTTAAATGAATCATAACTAACATTCCTTTTTCTTGCTGGATTAACATTTATATGCTTTTGAGACCTTGGGCCAAAGTGTGTCTGAATATAACAAACAAAACGGCTGTCTTTAGTGCTGTCAAATTTATTAATTGCACTTTTTTTCTGTAATTGTGTTTTGAGTTTTTAATATTTTTATATTGTAATAATTTCACAGTTACTCTCCAAATTAAAGAGATGATGAACTGAGAAATCAACTTTCCCTTGAGCTTTTGATATATAAAAGGTCATGGTAATATAAGAATATCCTGTAAGTTTCAGAGCTGAAAACGTCCTTTGTTTTTCAAAGAAAAGATTTTATAGACACCAGGCCCAGAAAACGATCGTGTTCGCATCTTGACGTCCCCGACTGACGAAACACCGCCTCTACAGCACGTCTAATTAAGTAGCCCCGCCCACCGACTCATGGAGCTGCGAAGAAGATAGCAAGATATTGCGCTATTCCTGGTTGTGGAAGAACACAGTCGCTGCATAAGCTTCCTTCGGATCCTAATATTAGGAATGTGTTATTGAACTTTATTTTTAATGAAGTTCCAGCTCACGTGGGGAAGACAGTGGTGTTCTGTTCCCTTAACTTCACTGTGGGATCGTTTGTAAACAAATCTCACAATGCTATTCTTCTATATTGGATCCGACAGGGATGGTGCAACACACTTATGTGAGTAAAACGTGTTTTATATGTAATAGTATTGCCTTGTTATAGATAGTTTTGCTTATGTGTACGTGTCTAACAGAACATACCTTTAGCATGCTGGACTCAGAAAGCTACCAAAACGGAAGCCCATCGGTAGGCCGATGAATCTCGTAATATTCCTTTCTTGTTCTGCTATTCTCTCTCTCTTGACGTGATATTTGAAGGGCACACTTGCGCACGTGTATGTGTGCGCGCGCGGTTGTGCGGGCTATGTAATACAAAAATAATAGTCCAATCAATCGCGGGTGGATGAGAAATAAATCATTGTTTTTGTTTGTTAAAGACCTACTTGAATCATTCCGGTTGCCGCTTTCAAAACAACCCCTCCCTCATGTGAACTGAACTGACAGGGGCATAGATATGACAGGAGCTGAAGCTCATTAAATATGCAAATCTTATCCAATCCTGGCCGTGGGCGTTTACTTCTAAGTCTCCAATGCGTCACGCCCATCAAAACCCAGCGTTCAGGAGAGAGCCCCAAAGCCAGTGTAGAAAATAGCCTATTACTTATTACTTATGATGTTTTTGAATGTAAAAAACACACGAACGTCATTAGTAGACCTCAGACAACAGTATAAAAAACACCTGACACCTTTAATATACCACCAGCTGAAGTTCCCTATGGTCTCCAACAGAGGGCACTTCTTTCAACTCCTTTATCTCATCATGGACAATGGGTGCTTCCCAATTCTTATTTGTGCGTTCTCGTTTCCTTTCCTAGCTTCCTTTCCTCGCACCTTAGCTCCACCCCTTCAGGATGCGAGGGAAAGACGCGAGGAATGGAATCAAGTAAAATGATACATCCTCGCTCCCTTTAACTTCACTTTAAAGTGTCGTCAATTAATGATGACTCGGATTCTTGAACATTAGAGATAACTATTTATATTTGTCCATATTTTATTTAATATTACCAGTTATTATTAGCAACGAATTCCAGTTATTAACTGCTTTTTATTTGTTATATAGTATTAGTTTCTATTTGTTTCTTTCATTTTCTTGTGCTTTGATATAATTCTGCAACTGTCAGCTGTTGTTATTTGACAAACATTTGTGTCTCGTACATGTAAACAATAATAATAGATTAAACTGTGGCATGATGTGAAGGGGTAGGATAATTCATGCGTGTGTGACGTTTAGTCGATAAAAACACTTCTGTAAAGGATACTGCTGTGTATCCTTGCTCACGACTCCTCAGGAAGCCTCCTCACTTCTCGATCTTCGCCTCCTCGCGGTGCAATTAGAGAAATGAGATGACCTACAAGATGCCTGAGCTCCATCGGTTTCCGGGTCATAGGATGGAGGACGGAGGAGCGAGGAAACGAGGAGGGATATTGAGAAGCACTCACTATGCGGTAACCCATTTCCTGGACTCACTATATGGTGGGATTATTTAAACCTGTGTCATTTGCTTGTTAATGTTGGCCTATATAAGCACTGTGTTTCCACTCACGCTTTGCAAAGTCTTGTTGGTGTTTCCACTGCCATTCTGAGTGTTTCTACTTTGGTTTTTTGGTTCGTTTGTATAATACGCCATAAAATGCGTGTCATATGCACGCGAAAAACAGCGTGGCATAGACACGCCAAAATGAGTTTTGGCGTATACATTCCACGACATTGCACACTCATACTATTTATATGCATTTTTGTGAGAATACCCTGGACTGCAATGTGTTTTTGACCCTTTTCCTGTTCTTGACTATTCAGGGATTATCCTGAAATAAAGCTGCATTTTGGTCTTTCACCAAGTCTCAGAGTTATTTCGCAGCATCCGGAGTCTGTTTGGTTACTGCTGCTTAGCAGGTTAGTGAAGCACTAGAGATCGTATTCCCAAGTGATAGTGTGAGAAGTCGTCTGACTCGAAGCAGGTGTTGAAATGGAGATGCCTAGAGTATTAATTTGTAGGTGTCAAAGAGGAAGAAAAAGGCCCTGTTTAACTTAAGTCAGGTGCATAGGGGAATATAATACTATGGAACCTATCAAACACCAGGTGCAATGTGACGCCAGGAAGTGTTTTTTGCATTTTCATGTCCAGCACCTTGTTGTTTAAATATTGCACTCACACCCATCTGTTTGCCCATGGGTGTGCTGGTCTGAAAATGAGGTGTGTTGTGTGACCAACAAAACCCTGGTCTAAAGTCAATAGCACAGTACTTTTTGTCGTGTTATAGGGCGCGCTAGTAATATGTGGTTATAGATGGGTGCAAAACGCACGTACACACGTGAACATTTTTAAATAATAAAAATAAAAGGATTCCTTTCTGTAGGAGCATTCAGTCTTTCCGCTCGCAAATTCCGCCATAGTGAATCCACTATGGTGCAAGTGCAATTGGCTTTTAAAAGGAAATGGGAGATGAGATTTTGATTGGTTTATTGCATGTTATGCCTAAAACACACCTATTATTTATTAAGAGACTACTTTGAACCATACGCCTGACACGCAAAAAAAAAAAAGTTCTGTTGTTAAACTAGCAAAAGTGGATTTGTACATGCCCTAAGTGCACCTGTGCCATGTGCTTCAGACCATGCACTCAGAGAAATAGGGCTCAGTATTTTAGAGATAATTTTGAAAACGTCATTTAAAAAAATCTTTCAACAAAGTTGAAAGCTGAGACTGTTTCACAATAGGGTTTCATTTGATAACATAGGTTACCTACATTAGTTAACGTGAACTAACAAAACTTCTACAGCATTTATTAATTTTAGGCAATGATCACTACATAGTATTAAAATAAGAAATTGTGTGTGTTGACATTGGATAATGCACTGTGTAACATGAACAAATGAATGTCTACATTTTCATTAACTCACATTAATAAGTGCTTTAAAAAATATATCACTCATTGATAGTCCATGTAAGCTGATGCATTACCTAATGTTAATAAATGGGACATTATTGTAAAATGATATAAGGTTTTAGAAGGTTTTTCTCTACTGTTAAATCGCATGATGTCAGTAATTTCGTTTTTTTCCCTGTCCGATTCTCTCTGAAATCCCAGCTGTGTAAAAGAGGTTGTGGGACTATTCACTGATAGCCTTATCACTGAGCTGTCAGGTGCACTGATACATCTTCAAAAGAAATAGATGTAAAAACACCCAGGCTGCTTCAGTAAAGCCTGCAGTGAGCATTGTAATAAACTGAAATTTAGCAAAGGCTGTAGAATATGTTTGAAGGTCTTGACTGATATTTGTTTGTTTGGCAGATTCCTCTATTTCCTCTTCCATTAAGTAAAGCAACCTTTCCAGGGACATCTGTTTCTGAGAAATCCAGTTACATGGCAAGATGAGACATTTAAGAGTACACGTACACGTAAGAGTACATCAGTTGATGGTGTTATTATAAGGTTTTTTTTCTTTTCTTTTTTTCTTTGAAGATGTCAATTCTGTTATGATGAAAATTCTGATACAAGATTCTAAGAAACATCTTCAAGATTTGTCTGTAATTTCTTTTATATAAGATGATAAAGGTAAAAAGGCTTCTAGACTGGCACATAGGGTATATAATTGTGGCTTTATTTTTTTAGAATTGTGGTTTTAAAAATCAACGTGTTTCATATGTTCAATGTTGCATATAATACATTACTACATAATTAATTTATGTAAATCTAATGACTTTTCCCCTGAGTATGGTAAGGAATCTATAAATTGAATTAAAAGTTACTGATGTAATTGTGCCAATTTAACTATATTATAATTTTACATTTTTATATAAAACAGTAAATTTAACATCAAAATGTAACGTTTATCCTTGTATTGTTCAACTGGTCGAGATTGATATGGGATTAATTAGTAATGCAATACTTTTTTAGACAGATTAATTAATACAGTAATCTAATTATACAGTTGAAGATGTAAACTTTTTACTGTAACTTATACCCAGTACTGCAAAATTGCTATTTATTTCCCATAATTGCAGCTTTCACTTTAAATCTCACGATGTGACTTTATATTTCATAATGTGATTTAATATTATAATTTATATTATATTTGTAATATATTTTATACTTCTATTTTGTCTCACAACGTGACATGATTTTAAACATCTCACATCTCACCATATATATGCAGTTTATATAATTTATATATAATTTATATTTAAACAGTTTATATAATTTATATATATATATATATATTTTTTTTTTTACAAAAATAGCCTTTCATATTTTTCCCACTAAAGGGGACACATTTTCAGCTTAAAACGGAAAACTTGTATGTGTTTTGTTCATGCATTTACATTTAGGTGCAAGTGTCTGAAAGTGATACCATTATTGTCTTTGTGTAAAAATATAATGTTTGAAAATGGTTACATCATGCATATGTGTTCTGTCTAAAGGTGCTTAGTGTTTCTTTACAAAATAATATTGCCAACTACTGGTCTGGCATGTTGTTGTTATTGTAGTTGTCCTTCTCTCTTAAGTCAAACCACTTTTGCATCATTGTAAATCTTGTATATTTTTTAAAAAAGTGACTATATTTTAATGCCTAACAGTCAGATAAGCTATAAGTGCGTTATATGCTGACAGCTCTAAAGCGCTAATGTGCTGAAAGTGACTGATTTGAAAATAGAAAGGATTTACTTCAAGGAAGGTTTTTTTTTTCCTACTTCACATTGATATGTGGCTCAAGACCAACAAGAAGCTAACATCATATAAACATATTTTTCTATGGCTGATATATTCCTGATATGCTTTAAAATCGCCTGTCGTGTTAGTTCGGGTAACGAAGAGAAATGGGAACCTAGTTAAATGTAAACACGTATACAGATTTAGTCTGAGATCAATGCATTATGATTTATAGCATCCTTAGATATTTTATTTCAGTTTAATGAATTTATTTGATTCATTTATTGATGTACTGGTGCGATTGGGAAGCCAGGTGGAAGCTGATGAAAATACTTCCAGAAGCATATCAAAAGGCATAGTGAGAAGAGGGGGGTAGAAGAGTGATTTTATCTTCCTCCACAAAGACCATCATTTCTCATGCCAAACACTTTGTAGTGTCAGGAGTGTGTTGTATACTTTAGAGATGCTTCTGTGCCCATCTGCAGTCGATGTCTTAAATGTCTGCCTGGAATGGAAAGGCTCCCTATATCTAAATGGGTCATCTGAAGCCCAATGTTGGTGAGAAAATATCACTTATACATCTGGAAAAATTATTGCAATAAGAATGATGTAGATAATCACAAGACCCTGAGTCATATTCTTAAAGGGACAGGTTTTTGTTGTTGTTGTTTTCTGTTTTCCGTACAGCGGTTTATTTTGATCATGTCTGCAAAGAAATCAACTGACCATCAACATATTTAACGCACCATAAAGGTTGTCTATTTAAATACTTGTACTTTATTCATTACATGACAGACTGGATGACAGTAAGATAAAATTTGTTCTTGTGCATTTTATGACAAGACGTCATTAGTGGCCCTACTTTTACAACCTTAAAACGGTAACAGAGACATTATAGCTGTATGTCTTTTAAATTGTAAAGCTTACATGGTTAGCGTGTTCATTGTTTACATAAATTCTATTTGACCATTAGCTGTTCTAACCCGTTTTCATGCTGAAACACGTCGGCTACATTAAGACTGGATGTTATGAATGTCGTCCCAGCAGTCATGCAGCTCCTGTCCGTACCCCTTGCTGTGACTTGCTGACTCCGTTTGTCCCGACAGTATGACAGTATCTGCACCTCCCATCCTTGGCTGTGTGACCAATTAATTCATCTATCATTAAAGAACTACTGTGAAAACCCCTGCTGCGTTCAAGGTCGGGCTGTCTGCACTGATGAAAACTGGGAGTGTGAAAAGTAGGAGAACTGGGTGTATGGTGAACACTTACATCACCAAACAGCCTCCTGAGGAGAAGAACCCGCTGATGAGGGAAATAAAGAGAAAAGAGGATTTTTCTTTTAAACTCCTCCTACTCACAGACCTTAGAGGGCCCTGTGTGGGCTGTCAGATGATTCCACCCATATGCTCCTTGTCGCCTGCTCAAGAGGAATAAAGAATTGAGGATCTGTCATATGCCTCTGCACTGCAATGCAGAAGCAAGACTTCATCTTCTGCAGCGTATAACACTGATGTCTTGTCAGTGGCCTTGATTTCTTAGGACATGCACCCTCCAGTGCTTTAATATCTCGGATGATTTCAAACAGATCTTAATCTTGCCTAGACTGAACCCAGCTGAGGGACACAACTACATATAAGCCTGGTCATTCTAGGTAATCATTTGAGTAGCAATTACACCAGGTGCAGGTTCTGATGTACAGTAATACAGTGGAACATCTCACACAGCTGTGGCCGTACTGATAAGAGTAAATGCAAGACCACTCTTTCCATTTACTTTCGTTTTTCTTTTTACAGAATAAAATAACTAATTTGTTGGTATAATCTGTCTTCTCCTTATTTTTACTTTATAATTTTACTACTACACAAAATCATTATGGATTGGAAAAATAACATCCATAAATTAATAAGGGTATGGGTTTGTCTGGCAATCACCAGACCAAGCTCAATTTAAGATTGAACATTGGTCTGGGGAGTCTGCTCTGTATTTTCTACTGGACAAGAGGCCTGATCAACGAGCATAATTCAAATGACTAGATAGTCAAATGATTAGATAGTCCTTCAACCAATCAGACCACAAGATCGCTTATCTGTCATTGTGTTAAACCTGCCAATAGCGTGCTAGGTGGATAAGCCTATCTCTGATTGGTTCACGCAAAAGTGTAACAGAAGCAGTAGAAATGAATGTGCGGGTTTCTAGACTGAGTTGCCGGGTGAAATCAAATTGCTGGCAGATCAGGCTGGGTTTACCCAGTCAAGGTATGGGTTCCAGTACTGGAAAGCGGTGTATGTTTACTTCTACCAACACAGTGGAATACTAGTGCCACCAGCATGCTCACCCAGTCTCTTGTACATCTGCCACAAATACTGCTAGAGGACTACTCCATCTGCCTGCTCTTACTTGCAAGGCAAGGTGTTTAGCATCTCAAACAAACTTGCCGATCAGTTAGATTTCCTGCTTGAAGTCAGGAGAGGAGTCGAAAATCGAGCTTTAATGAGGTTTGTGTTCAGGGAAGAAGGAGGTGAGAACTGGCAAGCATTCAAGATAAAATTTTAATCCCAAAAATAAACAAACAACAAAAGGACATGAAAGTGGCAGCAGCTCATGGACGACTGCACAATTCAATGACAAGACCACTGATAACATTGCAAAAGTTGCTGCTAGCTATACACTGAAACACATATGAAGATTTTTAACTCCAACCGTATATATATACATATACATATATATATACATATACATATATATATATATATATATATATATATGTGTAATAAAATTCATAGATTGAAAGGAAGGAGGTGAGAACCGGCGAACGTTTAACAACTTTTATTAAATAAACAAAATGAAAGTAAACCGCGGGCAGCCCCTCACGGACGACTGCCCACACACACATAACAAAACATAAAAGAACTCAACGTAAAGTCCAGGCCTGGTCCTCTCTCGTTTTCCGCCGCCTTCGCTCCTCCTTTTATGCTCCCGTCACTTGGCCGTGAGACGAGACCGGTGTGTTGCGCAGCTGATACTCATTACCACTTGTCACCGGCCCGCTCTCGCGGTCCCTCGTCCCGCTGGTTGCCACAATATATATATATAGATTCCTCATTAGTGCCTGCGCGGATTGGTTGAATGAGGATCTACATAATGTAGGAACAAAACACGTTCACGCCACTTTTAAAAGCCATTTGTATCCTTGTTTTTGCATCGGCCCGGTTGAAGTCTCTTTTTTTCTGTAGCCTCTCCAAAGTCTGAAGTCTTTTGCATTTTAAAACGGATCAATCTCACAATTGTCACTGGAGATTGTCGTTTTAACATTTTTGGATCCACCATCAAATTGATACGTTTAATTATATCAAGTGATGTGAGAAAAGGCTTTACATCTCCACCTCCAACATCCTCCCTCACACACACATACACACACACACACACACACACACACACACACCCGCACACACGCACACACACACACACACATACACACACACAATATAACCTGCCAACCGGGACACGGATATGCTTGAATTTCCTGCTGAAATCCACCAGTACCACTGGAATTAAAAACATTATTACAAGCCAACCTTTGTAAATCGAGCTACGTAAGCAGATCATTTTGATCACTGGCTGGTTATGATGTATTTGCTCAAAAATATATTTTGGATCATTTTTAACCCAAAAAAGTTACGGACCGCAGCTTTAAAATGTCTGGTTGACTTTATCCATTTTTGCTTTGTCTTTTAGGGGGACCCCTTAGAACCTTCTGGAGAACTTCTGGGGGACCCCGTACCCCAGTTTCAAACCCCCTGGCCAAATACATGGTTCAACCCATTTGATCAGAGGCGGCCAAAATCATAATTTAAATGGACTGTAAATAAAGCTCTGCGGCAGTGGTTTTCAATCCTGGTCCTGGGGACCCACCACTTTGCACTGTGTTTCTCTTCTCTGACACATTTAGGCTGCATAACTACACAACTGACTTGTTGCCTAGCTGCCTTATCAGAAAATGGCTTGTCTTTAGTCATTAAGGAAGTGTTTTGTGCATGAAGGCCCCCCACAAAACTAATTTCGGACAGACTTCTAAGGCAGTGTAACGGGTTTAATGATCTACAGCAACATAGAGCAAGTTTTGGTGAGAACTAAACATATTTAATTACTACATTAGTTATTTCTCGCTAGAAATGACATCAGAAGTGGAAAATATTGGTAAAAAAACATACACTTACAAACTGACCAGCAAACCCAACTTTCGGATGCCATCTTTATTCCCGGGCTCAACTGTCACTGAACGGAAAGCACAGGATTGTGGGATGCCAAAGGCAGCGAAGGATACATGTATGCTGCCTTCAGAATTCAATCAGATGAAGGACTCTCAGGAAACAGGAAGTGAAGCAAACAATAGATTAGGACGTTGCTTGATGCACTTTAAAATTTAAATGTGTCCTCAGAAGGCAGCATTTTGCAGGTTTTTGGATGCAGCCTTAGTGAGGTTGATGAGGCTCTTTCCTAATAAGCTGATTATCCGAATCTGGTGTGTTAAATAAGGGATACATACAAAATGTGCAGAGCGGTGGGGGCTCAGGACCAGGATTGAAAAGCACTGCTCTTCGAGCCTGATGTGCGATGCCCGCTGACTGACATGCATGCACATGGATCACTGTCACAAGCACAGAGACATATTGCAAGTTACTGCATTATACATTTTTAACAAGCAGAATGTGCGCATAGCAATATATATATATATATATATTTTAGCTATAACTACTATAGTATTTTGAAGGACAGAAACATGAACTTTATGTATTGGCTTTACATTATGAAGTCAGCTGCACTTTACTTTTGGGGGAGGCCCTGCGGTCGCACACTTAGCACAGCCTTTGTGACGGTAACTGGTCCCAGTGCATCCGCCTTAGAAGACATGCGTATTTGGGTATTATCTTTGGGTATTACCATATTATCTAGCCTTTCAGACACAAGGATTAAAAACTTAGCTTCAGAGCTAAAAAAAAAAAAAAAAGAGCATCTTGTGACGTTCATTCTGTAGTGACCACTAAATCAGGTTCATTAAAGCCATAAGGCTGTCAGTCTTTGGCATGTCAGATCTGCTAGTCAGAGAGCCACACTGCTGTTGCTCATGAGACAGCTCGGAACCCCTTGAGATTACATTTTGAAATCTTTGAGCATAATTGCAGGTGATGGTGTGCTTTGAAGACCTTCTTTTTGTCATAGCATAATATATAGATTTTCTTGTTATCTGCTATGAGAAGAAAGCCCCAGCCAAAAACATAGATGTTTGGAAATCTCATTTACAATTACAAAGCAAATGGTTAAGAGAAAGCAGAAGAAAAGGGCAGAGAGAGAATATAGGATGGAATACAAAAGACTCCAAACATAAAAGGTGACAAGTAAATTTATCATAAAATTGCATTCTAAAGAACAGATTATCATAACAATGGACAGATCATTGAACCAAAATTAACTGCAATTCTAAAAGCAATTTCAGAACTAAGAACCCCCTAGTGAGTTCAATTATATCACACACAAATTATTTTCCAAGATTAATTAATATCAACATGCGCCTTGGGGATATACACATTATTTTATTAATCTTGCAAAAGGACAGTGATAACTATTATACACAGTAAGAAGCAGAACAGGCAAACAAATTTGATGCATAATTGGACATTGACAGCATTTTAATTGTTCACTGCAAATACAAAAAAAAAAAAAAAAAACATATTGTTCATGGTGGCTAGAGATCTAGTAAAGGTTAATAGAATGATCCGCTAGCAGGTGAGAGGAATCAGATAAGTCAATGATGTTAGAAATCTCTACGAGCTACCCCAGGGCAAGAACTGCTTATGGGATTGCCAACCAACAACAGACTGTCACAAAAACACACTGCTGTTCTAATGTTTCGTGAACAACTGCATCCAGAGAGCCCAGAGGATTCTTTAGTTTTTAAGAATATAGCTGAAAAAGCCTGGGCGATTTGTGTCAGATGTCAATTTTAGTCTTTGCTGATTCTTCTCAAGCAAGCAAAATAGAAATGTTGCGTTCATTGTTAATCAGTGTAAAAAAATGTTCTGCTCTGCACATTTTCCAATAAAAAAATCCTTTTTTAATTTCAATAAATAATAATAATTAGTAATCAGAGTTGTTGGGGGGGGGGGTAGGAGGAGGGGGTAATTACCTTTTCCACATTGTTAATTCACAGGACCAGGCACCCATTGTTTTGTCAAGAGAATCGCTTTTTTATTTAATATTTTTGACATAGGAGAGAAAGACCGTTTCTGGAGAGATGTTATATGCAGCTTTTCTGGCGTTGTCCATCGTCCATTCACAAATGATTGTGGTTTTATGTTTATGTGTCCAGAAGAACGGCTCGGGTTATGTATATAACCCTTGTTCCCTGAGAGGGAACGAGCACTGCGTCGGAACGACGATTTGGGGATACTCCCTAAGCATGAACGCGTCTGAAGTATGAATGAAACTAGTCCAATCCTTATTGGTCCTACGTCATGACGTAGATGTGACGGCATACCCGGAAGCTATAAAGGGGAGCCCGGCGCATAGTAGCGTCAATTATCGCGATGAAGCATAATGCTCTCAGGCGATACGCGGTGTGGCGACGAGACGCAGTGCTCGTTCCCTCTCAGGGAACAAGGGTTATATACATAACCCGAGCCGTTCCCTATATCGAGGGAACTTCGCACTGCGTTGGAACGACGATTTGGGGAACGAGTACCCACTAGGCCACACCAAGGATACGCCTGCCCTATTGTGAGCTGGAGACCAGGCACAATCAGGACTGGAGTACCCTGCCACCGGGGGTCGCAGGGAGGTGTAGGCTGTAAAACCTTATGAATGTGTGCTGAGTAGCCCAGTCAGCCGCTTCACAGATGTCCTGCATAGGGACTCCGGACAGAAGGGCCACCGAAGAGGCCATGCCTCTAGTCGAGTGGGCTCTCAAGGCAATAGGTGAAGGCAGATTGCGCACCTGATATGCCAAGGCTATTGCCTGCACAATCCAATTACTAATAGTAGGGGTTGATGCAGGCAGCCCTTTCTTGGGTGAGCCAAAACACACTAACAGCTGGTCTGATTTCCTCCACTGAGCTGACCTTTCCAGATAGATCCTTAGGGCCCGAACTGGACACAAAAGGAATAATCTCCCTTCTTCCACCATCACGTGGGGCGGAGGATGAAATGCCTGAAGAACCAAAGACCTGACCGTACTGGACGGAACCTTCGGCACATACCCTGGCCTAGGGTGCAGTACGGCCTTTACTCCTCCCGGGGCAAACTCCAAGCAGGTTGGCGTGATGGCCAAAGCTTGAAGATCTCCCACTCTCCTGAGAGAGGTAATAGCTAGGAGGAACGCCACTTTAAGCGTTAGATTCTTAGGTTCTGCTGCCTCCAGTGGTTCGAAGGGGGCCTCAGCCAGGCCTTCGAGAACCACTGCCAGATCCCAGGTTGGAACTCTGGTACGCACTACAGGTCTTAACCTACGCGCCCCATGAAGGAAGCGTACAACCAATTGATGCCTACCCAAAGGCCCATCACCTAACGGAGCGTGGAAAGCTCCAATAGCTTCCACATACACCTTAAGCGTGGACGGGGTAAGCCCTGCAGAGAAACGATCTTGGAGGAACTCCAGTACTGAAGCCACTGGGCAGTTAACTGGGTCCACCTCACGTTCTCTACACCAAGTGACGAAGACATTCCACTTGAGGCTGTACAATCTCCTAGTAGACGGGGCCCTAGAGCTAAGCAAGGTCTCTATAACGCCTGCCGGCAAGCCCTCCTCTCGGTACCTGGCCCCCTCAGGGGCCAGACCCAAAGGTTCCAGATTTCGGGGCGGGGGTGAAATATTGTGCCCCCTGCCTGCGATAGGAGGTCCCTCCTCAGAGGGACCTGCCACGGGTGACCCGCCAACAGCGCTATTATGTCCGAGAACCATCCTTGAGTTGGCCAACAAGGAGCTACCAGAAGGAGACTGACTCCCTGTTGCCGAACCCTCTCCAGGACCCCTGGGAGCAGAGCGACGGGGGGAAATGCATACAGACGCCGCCTCGGTCACGTCTGTACCATGGCGTCCAACCCCAGCGGGGCTGGGTGCGTGAGGGAGAACCACAGTGGAAAATGGGACGTCTCTCGAGACGCAAACAGATCCACTTCTACTGGGCCGAACCTCCTGACAATCGCCTCCACCACCTCTGGGTGGAGCCGCCATTCCCCGGGCCTCAGCCCCTGCCTCGATAGTATATCTGCCCCCTGATTCTGTATCCCCGGGATATACATTGCCCTGAGGGATAACAGTTTGTCTTGTGACCAGCGAAGGATGAGATGCGCCAGTTTGCATAGCGGGCGCGACCTCAACCCCCCCCCCTGGTGGTTCAAATATGCCACGACTGCCGTATTGTCTGTACGGACTAGAACGTGGTACCCGCGAAGCTCCGGGAGGAAACTCCTGAGAGCCCTGTAAACGGCCATCATTTCCAGGCAGTTTTTGTGCCAGGTCGAATGATGGTCCTCCCATGGACCCCTCGCTCCATGACCGCGCCCCAACCAGTAAGGGAAGCATCTGTTGAAACGGTTTTCCGGCAACATGATGCTCCCAAGACTGGCCCTTGGGACAGAAACCAAGCTTTCTTCCATATACCTAGAGCCCGAAGGCATTTGCGCGTGACTCTGATCATACGGAATGGGTTCCCTCTGGGGGAAAACCCCTTGGTTTTCAGCCACCACTGTAGAGCTCTCATGTGTAGCAGGCCGAACGGAATAATGTTGGACGCTGCCGCTAGATGCCCTAACACTATCTGAAAGTGTTTCACAGTGATACTCTGGCCTAGCTTTATTCTTGAGACTACCGCCAGAATGGTCTTGATTCGTGCGGGGGAGAGTTGCGCCCGCATCGAAACCGAATCCCATAATACCCCCAGAAAACTCGTCTTCTGAGCTGGCGCCAACACGCTCTTTTTTGTGTTGAGCCTCAACCCCAAGCGTTGGATATGTGCTAGAACTACATCTCGATGTTGAACTGCCATCTCGAACGACTGGGCCAGTATAAGCCAGTCGTCGATGTAATTTAGTACCCGGATGCCCTGAAGTCTCAATGGAGCCAGAGCTGCATCCATACATTTGGTAAACGTGCGAGGGGAAAGAGCTAGACCGAAGGGAAGCACTCGATATTGGTACGCTTCGCCCCCGAAAGCGAACCTCAAAAACTTCCTGTGGCATGGAAGGATGGAGACATGAAAATAGGCGTCTTTTAAATCTATCGTGACGAACCAGTCCTCGGGCTGGATCTGACTCACGATTGTGGGAATGGTCAACATCTTGAACCTGAATCTCCTCAGAGACCGGTTCAGATACCTCAGATCTAAAATCGGCCGAAGCCCTCCATCCTTTTTTGGAACTATAAAGTACCGGCTGTAGAACTCGGCCTCCCTCTCCGACGGCGGGACCCACTCTATGGCCCCCTTTGCCAGCAAGGATTTTACTTCTTGTTCCATTACCCGAACCCGCTCTGGCACCACTGCAGTCCATGTCACCCCATTGAACTTTGGCGGGGGGTGATCGAACTGCAGTCTGTACCCTATTACAGTACGCAGGACCCATGTGGATATATTCGGAAGGCATTTCCATGCGCCGAGATAATCTACTAAGGGAATCAGCCTCTCGAGGCTGGTCTCGGGTGTTACTTGAGTCTCGTTTTTTGTCCCCTGAAGCGGATGCCCGGCAGGGGACGAAATACGATTTTCGGTATTTGGACACTCGTCCCGCCCAGTCGCAGGTCTCACTCGAGGCGACTGGAACGAAACGTGTCCGAGGGAAAACGATGTGGCCCGAAGCGTCTGTGACGGTGGGATTACCACATCGTTTGCCCCTCGAGAGCGTCGCGCGAGAGACAACCTCGGTTGTTCCCGCGCGAAGGGGACCGCTCTCAGAAGCCCTACCGCAGCTAGGACTTCTTCCCAGCAGCCTTCTTAGCGAGAAGGACGTTCCTTAGATCGCCCTTCTGCACGGAATCCTGAGAGGCGACGCTCTCCTTTTGCACCTGACGGTGCGAGGAGCTGGCTGACGGCTGAGGCTGCCCACTAGTGGCAGCCTTCGCTGATTTTGGCCGACGAGGGAGAAACTGTCGGAAGGCCGCTGACTGTTTTCTCGCCTCCTGAAACCTGTCGACGACCGAATTAACGGCGTCGCCTAACAGGCCAGAAGGCGAGATCGGGGAGTCCAGGAGAAACGATTTATCTTTCTCCTTCATCCCCGACAGATTTAGCCACAGGTGTCTCTCCACCGTCACCATTGAGGCCGATGGCACGGGCCGTCTCCTTGGTGACGCGGAGAGACAGATCAGCGGCCTTCCTCAGCTCTAAAATATCCTCCGGGGAGGGACCCTCTCCCTCGTCCAGCTCTTTTAAAAGGTCGGCCTGGTACGCCTGCAAGATAGACAGCGTGTGCAGAGCGCTACCAGCCCGACCCGCCGCCATTTATGCCCTGCCCACCAAAGCCGATGTGTCCCTGCATGGCTTGGTGGGCAGTACCGGGGCTTTTAGGGACGATGCCGATTCGGGTGACAGATAGCTCGCGAGAGCATCTTCCACCCGCGGCATCGTCCCATAGCCGGCCTCGCGCGCACCCATAACATTAGCATAATCTAATACTGGGGGGTTGGAAATGCGCGCGGAATATGATCTGTTCCAGGACCTACACAACTCATTGTGCAGGTCCGGAAAAAACGGCAAGCCCCGGCGAGGCGACTGAGCCCGGCGCGAGAGAAACCGATCGTCTAGCCTGCTGGATGGCTGGACTTCCTGTCTCTCTTGTGGCCAATCGATATTTAATTTGGCCACGGCACGAGTCAGCACCTCGATAAGCTCCTCCTGGGCGGGTGGGTGCGGTGGTGACATATATGCGGCCCCACCCGCCTCGATGTTGATATCTTCCGGATCCTCGGATCCTTCAGAGAATCAACATCTGGTTCTCCACCCCGGGGGAAGAAGCTGCTTCGCGGGCTTCCACACGAGGTGGGAGAACCTCTGAACTATCAGAGGAAGATTGAGAAAGTGCCTCGGCAGTCTCAATCTCTGCTGATACGTCCAGCTGCGAGCCCCATGATCTGCGACGCCGCGCCGCCTCGGCGGACGCAGGCCCAGAACCACGGGGCTCGCGTGGTTGGCCGGCCTCATCGAAGACCGCCAACCGAGACCTTAGCACCCTGAGCGTCAGCAGCTCGCAGTGGCTGCAGGCGGCTCCCTCGAGAGCCGCCTGAGCATGCTGAACGCCCAGGCACTGAACACAAAGAGAGTGCGTGTCCGTTCCCGAGATGTAGCGGGGACACGGATGCACGCACCTTTTAGACATACTTTCTTGGTCTCTTTTACTGATAATATATATATATTTCTTTGGGACAGACAACAATAAATAGACAGACAATGTTCAAACACACACAGAGCGTTATGCTGAAGAGCGATAACTGACGCTACTATGCGCCGGGCTCCCCTTTATAGCTTCCGGGTATGCCGTCACATCTACGTCATGACGTAGGACCAATAAGGATTGGACTAGTTTCATTCATACTTCAGACGCGTTCATGCTTAGGGAGTATCCCCAAATCGTCGTTCCGACGCAGTGCGAAGTTCCCTCGATATAGGGAACATATGGTTCCCATTAAAACGGAATGTATAAGTCAGCATATGCACTGAAACTTGCACACACACATCCATGCTGTCTCCCATTCTCAAATATTGAACCTCATAGTCCACAGCTAATTCTACCGTGCCCTCCAACACACATGTCCTCAAGCATACAACGATAATAAATGCTAAAAATAATAATAAAGATACAAAATATTAACTGATTATGAATACTAATAACAATGTACTCTGGAGGGATGTTCTAATGGAAACTATGGCTAAAGTTTTGATGACAAATTGTAAGTTGCACCTGAGTGTATGTGGGATTGTGATTGCAAGAGACTGGACAAGATACACATTACACTTTTGCTGTTTCACTGTAATTTTTCCTTTCGGTATCGCAAGACCATGTCATTGCGATACAGAAAGGAAAAAATAGCAACAAAGAAAAAGTAGAAATGTGCACGTCTATTGGAAATGTATAGAAATATGTTTGACACATTATGGCAACTTGTTCAACCCTTTTGCATGTAAAGACTTATGCTATGAACTAATGCCTAAATGTTGTGGGAGTGAGACTATTCAACAGAGACCCATTATAATAGATTTTGATCAACAGGACATAAGTGTAACAGAGGCCAGTTAGTAGCCACTGTGCAAGTAAACCTCACTCCTCTGACCTCAAGAAACGCTCTAGAAACTGACGCTAGAGGTTGCAGCCTTTAGCCTCCTTGTTAAAGAATCCGACTCTCAGGCCGGCCGACCCGGGTACAAGTCCCTCTTGGAGCGGACGGTTCTAACAGGAGGGGTTACATTGGTGCCGTGACCTGGGTGGGAATGAGGTTTAAGGGGCTGAGTGTAACGGTAGTCACTGTGCAAGTAAAACTTCACTCCTGTCTTCAAGAGACACTCTAACGACTGGCGCTAGAGGTAGCAGCCTTGTTGTTCACAAGTGAAACGATAATGTGAAGATCGAAAAGGTAGTTTTGAGAAGTTCAATTCTGATCTGAGAAATGTACCAAAGCGACTGAGAAAAACTGCAAATACAAGTGGACTTCTGTAATATAACATGACTGTAAGTGTACAGTTTTACAGTATAGTTAACGCTGTCTGATTACATACCTCTTCTGTTTTACAAACGTTTGAATGATTGAGAACATGGTTGTCAACATCTGGCTTTTCACCCACCACAGCCAACGTCAGAACTAGGGGTTGCACAGACTAGTCGACTTTAATGATCTACCATGACACTTTAAGCTTGACGTCGACTAGTCGCTGGCCTATAGAGGGTACAGCAGGATAAGCAATTTCCTGACATGCAGACTCTGTTTTCATCAGTTAAAAATGACAAATAAATGCATACAAGACCTGTTTGATTATACCATCTGGATGCTTAAAATTGACCAGGAGAACGCACGCTTATTGCACACGTAAGTTAATCATTGCGCTAAACTAATGCGCGCTGCATTGGAACGCACACACATATCATGTAGAGATTGCACGAACATCACACACACAAAACCACTCAGTAGCACTGAAATGTATTATCAACACTGTTCTGTGATTTATCAATTAAATAGCTTAGAAACTGAGAAGTTCGAGCATATATTTCTTGATAACTAAAACTCACAGCTTCACTAGAGAGACGCTGCAGGTAGAATTCATTCACTCGCAATCACTCACTAATGCATTCATGTCATCTTTATTGTGCTACTTTATCTGTATCTTATTCAGAACGAGCAGAAATCTGTGAGAAATATAATGACCATAAGACAAAAGAACTGATACAAAAGCTGTTATGTAGGAGCTATAACCTTATGGGCAGCACTGTCATATGCCATAGCTGTCCTGTGCACAAGAATATCTGTGTTCGCGTCTCAGCTCAAGGTCTGGTTCAGGCTTATTTGTTCATTAATGACGTCATCAGTGACTAGCTGACGTCGATGCCAACTTTCATCACATAAATGTCGACTTTAAAAAAGCAGAAGTCGTTCATCCCCTACTCAGAACCATATAATACATTCTTATAAACATGAGATAAGACAGTTGCACCTAATCAATTGCATGACTGTACCAAAGCATTTGTAATTGTTTCAAAACAATGAGAATTTGCTCATTTAAACGGAGCTATGGTGAGCAATGTAAGTCTTTTAACTTCTCAAATTAATTTCTATGAAAGTTAAGCTTGCAAAGGCATGAACTGAAACGCGCCAGACTGAACTTGCGTTGTGAATGTATGCCGCGAGTGTAGTCGCGATTACCTCAGCTCTCATCACGAGAGCTCATTCAGCTCAATTATCTGACTCCTGCAGTTAGTGCTCAGTGCTGTGATACTCGCGCGGTGACTCACTCATTATATTGAACAGACACGTTCAGTTTTTAATTGTAGTGTCTTCTCCAACTCAGTCACAGTAATCCAGGTGGCTTGCATTAGGGTTTACTGTGTGTAAACTATTGCAACCAAATTAGCCAAATTATAATCAAATATCGATACTGTGGCAAGCAGCGAGGCGAGGGACCATGAGAGCGGGCCGGTGGCGAGTGTTAATGAGCACCAACTGCGCGCCACACCAGTCTCGTCTCACGGCGGAGTGACGGGAGCATAAAAGGAGGCGTGACGACAGTGGAAGATGAGAGAGGACCAGGCCTGGACTTTATGCTTAGTTTTGTTTACGTTTTATTATGTGTGTCAATCAATCAATCAATCAACTTTATTTATATAGCGCTTTTACAATCACGATTGTGTCAAAGCAGCTTCACAGTGTCAAACAGGATAATATTGCGACAAAATTAGATTTGGCTGTACAGTCGTACTGGAGAAAACAGTGATGTTATCCGCTTATTTTAATTTATCATATAGCGACAATGTTGGCAGATCAGTATTATAGTTTATAGAATTAAATAAGACCTAATTCATATATTTTATTTGTATAATAAGTTGAATAACTTTAATCATATTTTTAGTGTCCCCAACTGAGCAAGCCAAGCCAAAGGCGACAGTGGCAAGGAACCAAAACTCCATCGGGGCATGATGGAGAAAAATAAACCATGGGAGAAACCAGACTCAGTCGGGGGGCCAGTTCTCCTCTGGCCTATTAACACACCGTGTAAGATTATTATTCTGGCAACCTTACAGGTCGGAAATCATATTAGATCGGATTATTCAAAATTTTCAGGGTATCACGGAAGAGACAGATTTATTTAGGATGGGGCGTCGATTACACAAGAGTATGAATACATGAAAGATCGGAATTATTGCGCCGAAGACGGGTTTTGAGCATGTCGTGCCAGTGAGGCAAATTCGGAGGAGACACCATTTGACACGGCTCAGCAGACACTCCAGGATGCGTTGGTCATGTCCAGGCAGGTCCACCATCCGATCCGGACAGGGCCCAGTTCCGGGATAAACCTCGGGATAAACAGAGAGACTAACATTAGCGTAGATGTCACTCTTTTTATGATGTAACGAGTACATCAGGTGTTATGGGAAGTGTTCCCGGTTCCGGCTGACCTAGTTAATGCAGCCTAACAATCAGTCAATTGAATTGAATAATGAAAGTTAAAAATGTTCTATGTGTATGCCATAGTAAAGAGATGTGTTTTTAGTCTAGATTTAAACTGACAGAGTGTGTCTGCTTCCCGAACAATGCTAGGAAGACTATTCCACAATTTAGGAGCTAAATAGGAAAATGATCGACCGCCTGCAGTTGATTTAGATATTCTAGGTATTATCAACTGGCCAGAGTTTTGAGACCGCAATCGACGTGATGGAGTATAATGCGTTAAGAGCTCGCTTAAGTACCGGGGAGCTAAACTATTTAGTGCTTTGTAAGTAATAAGCAAGATTTTAAAATGTATGCAATGTTTAATAGGGAGCCAGTGCAGTGTTGACAGAACTGGACTAATATGATCATACTTCCTGGTTCTAGTAAGAACTCTAGCTGCTGCATTTTGGACTAGCTGGAGTTTGTTTATTAAGCGAGCAGGGCAACCACCCAGTAGAGCATTACAATAATCTAGCCTTGAGCTCATGAACGCATGTACTAACTGTTCAGCATTTTGCATTGAAAGCATGTGCCGTAATTTAGATATATTTTTAAGATGATAGAATGCGGTTTTACAGATGCTAGAAACGTGGCTTTCAAATGAAAGGTTGGTATCAAAGAGCACACCCAGGTTCCTCACTGACGACGAGGGCTTGACAGAGCAGTCATCAAGTGTTAGACAGTATTCTCGGTTACTACTTGTGGAGCTTTTCTGTCCAATAATTAAAAATTCAGTTTTATCTGAATTAAGTTGCAGAAAATTACTATTCATCCAATGTGTGCGGGCAGTCGTCCGTGAGGGGCTTCCCGCATTACTTTTGTTTTTTTTATTATTTGATTAAAGCCTTTGTTGAACGTTCGCCAGTTCCCGCCTCCTTCCTTCCCATATTTACGAACTTTGTTACATTGGTGCCGAAAACCAGCAGGAAGGAGGCGCAAGCCAGCAAACGTTCAACAACTTTAATTCAAAATAAATAAACAAAACGAAAGTAATGTGGACAGCCCCTCACGGACGACTGCCCGCACACACATAACAAAATGTAAACAAAACTCAACGTAAATTACAGGCCTGGTCTTCACTCGTCTTCCACTGTCGTCGCGCCTCCTTTTATGCTCCCGTCACTCCGCCGGAGACTGGTATGGGCGTGGCTGCCGCTCATAAACACTCGCCACCGGCCCGCTCTCACGGCCCCTCGCCTCGCTGCTTGCCACAGATACTTTTCAAGATACCGTATTGACGTTTGAAATTCTAGTATCGTGACAACACTAAAACATAAACAAAGCCTTATCCAGCTATTATCTTCTGGAAATGCTTACTCTTTTATTGCATTGCATTTCGCATTTCAGCAATTTTCAAATTTTCAGAATAATTCTCAAATGTTCGTAACTAAATATAGGTCATGAGACTCTCACAAAAGCAGACCATGATGTTTTCTTTCATGTAAACAAAATGGTTTTCGAGTTGGACATTTTTTTTTTTTAAGTGAAGAGAACAACTAAAAGGAAAAGTACATCCAAGTGTAATTTTAATGGAATAAAAGCAAAGAAAATCTGTCCTAGAAATGACAGAAGTGATTACAGCTTTTCTCTGTATTTCTTTCGGTCTTTTGTTTGTCTGCTTTACTCCTCTCAACCCTCGACTGATGTTTTTCTGAAATATAGTCGAACTTAAATAGATATATGCCACATATATTTTTCAAAGCACTTGTTCAGTATGTCATAATTCACTTAAAACAAGAAGAGATGCGGTTTAGTGCATCATGCTGATGGTCTTGTCAAGAATACTTGTGCTAAGACAAAAAAAGAGTACCTTTTATATTTCAAGACAGTTGGTGTGCAGCAATTTCCTTAAAAGTTTGTAGTTGAGGACAAAAGCCTCATTCCTTTCACGTGTATGTTCAGTTATTTTCATTTTCATGAACTTTTAGTTTGTTTGTCTTCAGTTAGTCACATTTCCTTTGTTCTAGTTTCCCACCAGTCATGTCACCATGGCCATTCATTAACAATGATGTCTGTAATGAGTTCATTACCATGCCTATTTATAAGTTCCACTTCAGTTATCAGTCTTTGTCTGTATTGCTTGAGAGTTACACAACGTTTCATTTGTGTTTACTCCCCTCTGGATTATCTATGTGCTTTGTTTAATAAAGCTCATTGTTGTCTATCTTTGGCTTTTTTGCCACAACCTTTGAATATTTAGAACCTTGAGCTGTTTCAAAGAGTGGGGCATTTCGTCAATGCCAGCATGACGAAACTTTGTGTATTTACTAGTTGCCATATCAACACTATAATGAGAAAAACTTGAAACATCTATATGGAAGATATCACTGAACATTTAACCATTGCAAAAGTACATTTTGTTTATTTTTAATCTCTGTTTTGTTGTGTTTTTTTTTTTAAATAAGACAAAATACTTTATTCTAATTGGTCAATCGCGTATTCCAGCTATGATATAGGCTGCGTCCGAAACCTGGAAAATGCTGCCTTCGGAGGACACATTTGAAGGCAGGAAGGCATCAAGCTGCGTCCGAATCTAATGTTTGCTTCACTTGCTGTCTCCTGAGATACCTTCATCTGATCGATTTTTGAAGGCAGCGTACATGTGTCCTTCACTGCCTTTGATATTCCACAATCCTGTGCTTTCCATTCAGTGACAGTTGAGCTGGGAAAAAAAGATTGCATCCAGAAGTTGCATTTGTGGGTCAGTTTGTGTGTAAATGTACAATTTTACCAACATATTACACTTCTGATGTCATTTCTAGTGAGAAATCACTACTGTAGTAATTAAATATATTTAGTTCTTACCTGAGCGCTCTCTATGTTGCTGTAGATCATTAATGTGTTACACTGCCTTAGAAGTCTGTCTGAAATGAATAGATGCCTTCATGCATAAAACGCTGCCTTACATGTCATTGTCTGATGAGGCAACGAGTCAGCAGTCTAGGTTTTCGGACGCAGCCATAGAGTCTGGGAAACAATGTAATTGCGGGTTGCATTATGGGCAGTCGCCGCCATGTTTTAGGACACGCTCAGGAGCGTGTAATGATAACAAATACGAATCTCTAGAAAAAAGAAAAAAAAACGACTGTATTCATGTTAATACTTTTTAAGAACTGCTTGCACTCACTTAGAATGAATGTACTAATATTTGAATCTCTTGCGTACATGAGCGTTCAGTCGTAATGCCAGGACATTGTACATATTCATCACATTTCATACAATCAGAAATCCTACGGCCGTCTATCGCACCACTCACAGGACTACACATTGATTTCTCTTTCGCAGTTTTTTTTAAATATAGCCTAACAAAAAAGTCAACCTGATCTCACAGTTTTCCGTGTAATCATCATGGACCCTTAAGCTACACTGTGTGATATTTTCCCCCATCTAGCGGTGAAAAGATATATGACCATCCAGTGAATATTAGTTTCGGTTCCTCTCAACTCTGATTTCGTTTTAACTCCTATGGTGGCCGATTTAGTCCAAGATACATGGCAATCCCCCTATTCACATTCGACACGGTGCCATCGAGAGTTAAAACGCGAAAGGCGAAGCTTGATTTTACGGGTATGTCCCTCTTTGGCTAATGTACTTTCAAGATGGAGGGACAACATGGCTACCGGCATTCGAAACCCTCACCCGTATGTATTTTCAATGGCATATTATAAACTTACGAGAATACTTTATTAGGTGAAAGAAGTAAATATACATTAATGAGCACATATATTTTTGAAAGAACTAAGTGTTTTTAGCTAGGAATAAACTAAACAAGTTATACAGTTTAGCTTTAACTGAAAAATCCGTGGAAGTTTCACAGAATCGCTAAAAATTCTGTGATATGTTCATGGAGGTGATATCTACAGTCAGCATCCGTGGTCCGCACACGGATTCCTTGTTCCAACACCTTATATTCGTCAGTTTGATTCAGTCAGCATAATTTATTTACATTTATTTTTTTTGAACACTTAACTCAATCCCTTCCCTAAACCTACCCATTTGTGTATTATAAAAAAGAGGATATAACAGTCAGATACACAGATACTGCAGGCACAATTTATTGAGAAACTATATTCCGAGGTGTATCAAGTGTTTCGAGGCCAAACGATTGATTTGTGTGACGAAAACCCAAAAAAGCGATCAGTAATGTCGAGTCCATCCGCCAAAGATTAATAATACATTTCAAATATTGCCGCCGGAAGAAACCTCACGTCAGCTTTGACAGCATTGGCTATCATGTGTCTCGTGACCAATTGCATCATTACGTCAGCTTTGATTGTAAAATGCTATTGGCTCTCGTGTGTCTCATGACCGTCATGATCTCGTCATGCTCAAGAGTTGTTTGTATCATTTGAATCAGAAATATGAACGAGTGTGTGTGTGGAACGTGATCATCATTTCAACGATTAAAACATTAAGACAACTCTATTCTTCACATAAAGATATCGTATGATTTCAGAAGACTGGTCCGTTATTTGCCTGTTATGGGTTTTATATTGTTGATAAGTGGGTAGGTTGCTCCGAAATATAAAAGTAGGCTATAAATATTCATAAAATCATGTCTACTTTTACAAATGCAAATAATTAAATGTGTGTTGGGAATCCGTGTGTGGACCATGCTGCCTGTCATTGACTTACATAGGCATCACTTCCGTGGACCCATCACAGAATTTTCGGCGATTCTGTGAAACTACCACAGATTTTTGAGTTAAGGGTCCGTGTTGATTTCACAGAATTCTGTGAGACCAAGTTAAAAAAAAGTCTGCATCTGATATTTAAAATAATATTGCTTTATCTCAACCAGTGGGTCATTTGTTTAATCAGCATATATCATATCACAATTCCATACCGTAAATCATAAGGGATAACATATAAGAGTATGGCCTGTAATGCAGCTTTGAAATTATTTGAATTGTGAAAGCAACTTTAGCCTACAGTACTAAACAGTTTTACTGGACTTAAAAGGTACAAGTACAAGATTCCTTCTGCTGAGAGAAGCAATGAGGAATTTCCAGATGTGTTTACATTATTTATGGCGTAAGCATATATAAGCGTTTCAGAAATCATAAATCTGTAATATATATGTTATGAATAATAAATAAATAAACACAAATTATAAAGACACATTTTGGGTAAGCTGTTTATTTTCAGTTAGTTTTACTTTCACCTTCAACTGTTGTTTCCAAGCTGTTAAACTGAAAAATTGTCCGTCCTTTGAGGGTTTTTTTCCCACGCAGTTCATGAGAGCGGCTATAGCATAACACAGCAAGCGTACACCATTAGAATGTGTTTTTAACTATCTAACACAAGTTTTTACGTCTACCTCCACTACTACACATTCGCTAATGTAGTGTCTGTGTCCTAAAGTCAACGAATGAGATCCAGGCGGGAAAGCTAAACAATCGCACTCAATTTGCGATTCGGTTTCCACGCCGGTTGTGAGTGCGATTATGGCAGTTAATGACACAACACGTGTTCACCATTGTAACTTTTTTTTAGCTGAACTAGTTCTACTTTTGGAACTTAAAGCGTCAATTTCCTATACAGCAGAGTATCGACAGCGGCTTCCATGACCTAAAGTCCCAAAATGATTTACGTTGCTTACATCACGGTCCCAAACTCTATTCCCAGATAACAACCGCCAAAGTTAAATAACACACCGCTCATCCAGGTACTACAAGTTATCTTGACCAATACTACTTATATAGTTAACATGTTACTCCACTATAGTCGACTTGTTTGGTGCCATCATGTGACTGAAACACTTAACCACCATAGGTTACAATAGAAGAAGACTTCAAGGTGTTTTACTCATGATTTGCTCACCCTCGAGTCATCCTAGCTGTATATGACATGCTTCTTTCAGATGAATAAAATCAGAGTTACATTTAAAAAGTCTTGGCTAATCCAAGCTTCTTGATGGCAGTAGATGTAGCTCTGTTTTGAAGTCCATAAAAAAATGCATCTGTCCATCAAATAACGTGCTCCACTGGCTCCGGGGATTTAATAAAGGCATTTCTTCCGAGTGTTGAAAGTGCCTCTGCAGTTCAAAAGGCTGTACGTATCTTGAATTGCAAGAAGGGACTTTCAACACTTTTTCCATGGAATGCGATCGGCAGAGCGTTACGTTTTAAATATGGACATTTTTCTTACACAAACGCAGCGATTCGCGTCAGAAGCCCCCAGAGCCGTGTGGAGCATGTTATTTGACAGACAGATGCATTTTTTATGGACTTCAAAAACAGAGCTACAACTAGCCTACTGGCAAAGCATGGATTAGCCAGGACTTTTTAAATATGACTCCAATTTTATTCATCTGAAAGAAGAATGTCATATACACTTAAGATGACTTAAGGGTGAGTAAATCATGGGCTAATTTTCATTTATGGGTGAACTATTCCTTTCAGCATCAATTTCAAGATATATGGTAAAAAAAAGCAGCAATAGATAAAGGCTTAAAGCAGTTTGGAACTGTTTTTCTTCGCTGAAGCTTTGCGTAAGAGCTAATAAATTTTTTAAACTCAAGACAATGTGTTGTGTCTAATTTACTTGAGACAAGTAGCCTTGTAATAAGCAGGATAATGTACACCCTTCCGGTTGCTATCGCTGAATAAACCCCTTTAGAGTGATGCGAGTCCTCTTCACGTCAGGGTCCTGATCACTCTGTCGGGGTTTATTCTACAATAACAAACAGCTGGGTGTATATTATCCCTCACATATTCTATACTATTATATATTATACTTGTATTCATTATTTTGCGAAACCATGACAAAAAGGGAAATGACTTAGAGTTGATGTTCAGAAATGATTAATTATTATGATTGTTTGAACTGTTGTCAAACTCAAAAATTAGGTCATTTTTAAATAATGAAAAAAATTAATAATTATATTTTATTGACAAAATATTTCAGTTTGTCTTGTATATGATTTCGATTATATCAGGTAACATTTTAAGCTGTCATTTAGTCATGTACAATGTACCCATCCTACGAGGCATGTTTTCACATTTCATTTACATTCTTTTGTGGTAATAATAATAATAATTTGTTACATTTATATAGCGCTTTTCTAGGCACTCAAAGCACTTTACATAGAAGGGGGAATCTCCTCAACCACCACCAATGTGCAGCATCCACCTGGATGATGTGACGGCAGCCATATTGTGCCAGAACGCTCACCACACGGCAGCTGATTGGTGGAGGGTGATTAAGCCAATCACAACCCAGGCTCATTGGAAATATGTGGCTCTGCCTACATTTTTTCAAAACCCGAAATATGTACCTCCAGGTACGTTTACCTGCACTTTTTTGGTGAAACATCCACCGGAGGCGCTAAGTGGTAATTTTTAGTCTCCATTCCCAGACTGATCTCATGAAATGGCGTATATATGACACGCCAATTCGTATGCCATTTTGGCGTGCTATCAAGACGCATAATCGCTTTTTAGCGTGTTTATCAACGCCGTTACATTCTATCCCCCTACACTGCCCCTGCCCCTGCCCCTAACGTTGAATCCATCCGCAAAAGATTAATAATAAATTTTAAATACTGCCGCTGGAAAAAAACGTCACGTCAGCTTTGACAGCATTGGCTGTCGTGTGTCTCCTGACCAATTGCGTCATTACGTCAGCTTTGATTGTAAAATGCCATTGGCTCTCGTGTGTCTCGTGACCGATTGCGTCATTTAACTTGTGTCAGAAATATGAATGAACGAGTGTGTGTGTGTTCTGTTCGCAAAGGAGCGCGATCATCATTTCAACGACTAAAACATTAAGATCAACTCTGTTCTTCACATGAAGATATCGTATGACTTCAGAAGACTTGGAATGCAACATGAGTTAATACTTTTATACAGTTTTTTGGTCAGTTTTTGCAATAAATACATGTGACTGTACATTTATTTGCCTGTTAAGGCCCTTTCACACTGGACGCGATTTTGACGTGTGAATAATTTGCGCGATGTTTTTTTTCTTCTAGCTGTTTGTGTAATGAGCGCTTCCACACCGAACGCGAATGTGCTGAGGCGAAAAAACGACATTTATTTTTTTCGTTTCGATGTCGATTTTTTTTACTCTAGCGGCGACAAAAACGGCTTCAACCAATCACATAAAAGGAAACAAAGGTGACGAAATGTCCAGTTGATGTCACAAGCTATTCAATCAACTTTAACCTTTGCTAGGCATGGCATTTCTCATGAGATTACAACTGTAGCTGTACAGCTGCAGCTGTGTTTGCCCACTGCATGATACAGACAGCAATAACTTAACCCGGCCATGCGCTGCCGTCTCTGGAGGAGATCCTCAAATTGTCCCACAGACTTTAGAAAGTAAGTGCTAACCCGGCCATGATAAAGTTTTAGCTCCTGTTCAAGATTAGCATCCTCCCCTTCAGACTCTCTGTTCTTTAAGACTGGCTGCACCCAAAACCTTCCTCTCGGTCCTTTAAATAAAATGAAAAGCTTGTCTTCACTGAATGATGAAGTGCCCGTGTTTTCTCAGCTGTCGCTGCGAATGTTTTGGAATGTTGGAGCTCTGAAACGTCGCAAATTCGTGTCGTGGCTGATGTGAATGGTTTTGACGCGAAATATTCGCATGCGAAATATTCGCTTATTCGTTACGCTTTTTCGTTACGCGTCCGGTGTGAAAGGACCTTTACTGTTAAGTGTTTTATATTGTTGAGAGTTGGTAGGTTTAGGGTAGGAGTAGAGTTAGTTACTCCAAAATATAAAATTAGGCTATAAATATTCATTGTGTGACATCAGTCATGATGACATGTTGCGCATCTGGAATGGAGAAAAAATATTACCACTTATTGCCTCCGGTGGACGTTTTACCCCAAAAGTGCAGGTAAACGTACCTGGAGGTATAATTTGGGTGTTGCAAAAATGTAGGGAGAGTCACGTATTTCCAATGAGCCTGGGTTGGCCAATAATTACAGTACATGGGGATTATTAGGAGGTCATGATGGACAGGGGCCAATGGGGAAATTTGGCCAGGATGCTGGGGTTACACCCCTACTCTTTATCGAAGGACATCCTGGGATTTTTAACGACCACAGAGAGTCGGGACCTCGGTTTAATGTCTCATCCGAAGGACGGTGCTCTTTGACAGTATAGTGTCCCCATCACTATACTGGGGTGTTAGGATCCACACAGACCACAGGGTGAGCACCCCCTGCTGGCCTCACTAACACCTCTACCAGTTAAGGTCTCCCATCCAGGTACTGACCAGGCTCAGCCCTGCTTGGGCTACAGGGTGATATGGCTGCTGGTAAATTAAGAAAAAAAACATACACTGTATGAAACAAAACCACATAATGGTACTAGACATGTATGCAGTTAATTTGGGAAAAGATACATAGTGGATTTACACAAACTGAGAAAGTCAAAAAGTGTTGGGTTATACCTATGCGCAATTCACAATGGAAAAAAATATGTTAAAAGATTGCAACAACCTTCTGAACTTTTGTTACTCTTTATAATCTCTTGACCCAGTCAGTCTTAGGTAGGAGTATGGAAAAGAGGACACAGATTTTCTGACATATCAGGACACAAATATAATGACATGGGTATGACATACACTGTAAAAAAAAAACTAAAAACGTGTGTGTGTGTGTGTGTGTGTGTGTGCTTGTTTTTGTTTTTCACTTCAGAACCATTTGAATAAATCTTGCATACAACATGACAGACAAGCTTCTTTTTTCCACTATTTTACTATTAGTGTCACTGTTTTTTTGTCACTGTTTAAAATCCCCTACAGCACGAAACATCCCCGCAAACGGGTTTGTAATCAACAAACAAATGGCTCCTTAGTTTCGAAATGGTTTGGCTACAAGGGGATCGCGTTGAAAATAAAGACATTTGTCTAGCGTTAGAAGCTCGTTTGAAGCATTGCCGCGGCTCATTTAAGAAAATGATAGCTCTGAAGAGACGCCACTTTAGTTTGAGGTAGTGCTAACAATAACAAAGAAAGATGATGATCAACACTGAAATGTAGATGTAATATATTTCCACATGCGGAATGCACATGAATTTTTATTGGTTTATTAAGGACAAACAGGCGAGATATGAGCTATTTTTATGAAAATTGTGTGTGAGGGATTTGTTCACTTCACCAATTTTTTTTGGGAATGAGATGGCTAATTAGCGTTTAGTCCACTGTCTATAATAGCCTAATTTAGAGATCACTTTTTTTTTAACCAACAACTGACAACTTTGAACGGTTAACGTTGATACAGTCAACCATCGGTCAAGTGGTCATCGGTTAACATCCCTAATTTGGGTAGGCCAAAAAATGGCCCTGGAGTTTAGGAGGCTAATCTAATTAATATGGAAAGATTAAAGGGGGGGTGAAACACTCAGTTTCAGTCAATCTCATGTCAATCTTGAGTACCTATAGAGTAGTATTGCATCCTTCATATCTCCAAAAAGTCTTTAGTTTTATTATATTTGTAAAAGAAATATGTGCTGTACCGAGTCTTTACGGAAAAAACCGAGCGCCTGGAGGCGTATCGCGGAGCTAAAGAATGACAAGCGCAAAGCGGTGACGTCCTCAAGCGTGGAGAAGCCCTTGCTATCGATCTCAGCTAATAGATATGATCCAGAATCTAATTCGGAGGCTGAAATAGAAACAGCAACAGCAGGACGTCCGTCTCTGTGGTATGTACTGTATTTAGTGGACTGTCAACATTTGTCTTTACTCTCAGTTTATGAGGACATGATTCGGTTTATGGACTATTGTATGTGACCAAACCTTAGTAGTAGCAAGCAAAACGGTTTTGCACGTCAGACTAGTGTAACGTTATACATAGAACAGCAATGAAGTCCATTAGCGCATTTGAATGACGAAGCACGCGATCGTGACGTTTACTGATGTTTACTCACGGGACGATAACCAACAGCACAGACATTTGAAGCAGTTTTACTCACCGACTGCTTCCAAAGCAGGACCGAACCTTTATCGCTGGGACGGCTCCGTCAAAAACACACTTCTTGGAGTGTGGAGATCCACTTTGCGATGCGATTGAAGCATTTCTGCATTCAAATCGGTTCAAATGCAGCGCTGCCTTCCCGGAATGCTGTGCTGAAGCGTTGAAGTCGCTTAATGTCAACGTGGAGGAATGAAGTGGAGCGCGGCGCGGACTATAACCGACGTTAGTGTTCACGGACGACTGGATCTGCAGCTTGAGAGCAGTGTTTACGGCCGTGCATTTCCTCTCTCTCGCTCTAGTCAAGCGTGCGCGCACCCTACCGGGAGAAGAGCCCGTACGGCCCATACAAGGACCTTCCGTTCTATTAACGTCAAGTCGACCCATACTCGAAAAAAACTCGCCGAAACTTGTGAGAAACCGGAAGAAGTATTTTTTAACACAGAAATACTCCATTCAAACATCCAACATTAGTTTTTGAAACTTTGTCTATGTTTAGGATGGGAATCCAAGTCTTTAACAGTGTAAAAAGCTCAGTATGCATGAAACAGCATTTCACCCCCCCCCCCCCCCCCCCTTTAATGAAGTTGGGAAGAGAGGATGCCTTCAACTTTTAAATTATACATGTTCTCTAATGGCTCTGTCAAAAATTATAAAACTAGCTACGTTAGAGTTCAGTGTTCAGACTATTTTGAGGATGTTTTGTGAAACTTCCCTGGCTCAGTCCCTCCATCTGAGAACAAAGCAAGAAGCACCTTGACTGCCGGTAATTATGTCTTCACACCTGACAGACATCAGTATTTCAGCATTATGTCCATGCGATTTCATGGATTCCTGTATTTCTGGAAGTTTACTGTTCTGTGTATCTTAGGAATTTTCCGCATATTTCTCGCAAACCTAAAATTAATATTGCCAGATCGGAACCTTTTCATGCAGTGATTTTTATTTTATTTTAATGGAACTACCTTTTTCTTCCTTGGAATAAACGTTACATCCCATGTGCCAATTTAAGGTTTTAGTACCTCAGTCACTTCTATTCAAAACATTATTTTACATGCTTCAAATTGACTGCACCTTAAGGTAGAAGAGAAAAAATAGAGATATATGATGTAGCCTATTTATTACCATTAGACAAAGTGTCATATAATTTGGAAATGCTTGAAAGTCCTTTACAATAATATCCATTAAAATTATGTACATTGAAAGTCAGATTTTCCACATTTAAAAAATCTAAATCGGATAACTTAACCAATGCATTCAAATAAAAGACATAAAACAAAACCTGGTTACACTTTTTTGTGATGGTGCACTTTCAATAGACATTCTACTTTGCAACTAATGCTCATTATTACTGTTACAGTTTTTCGCAGTCGCTTTGGCACATTTCTCGATTCATCCTCAACATTTGCAAAACAGTAAGTGCATTTCTCAAAACAATTCGTACAAATAGCAAAACACCATGAATTACCTGCAAAAGCCAGTCTCTTGCTCAAAATCTCTAGTTCATCTCTCAAAAGTAAATATCTGTGTCAATGAACATGTCAGTGCCATCAGAATGATAAGTCCTTGTGTCATTGTGTACGGATAACCCAGTCAAATTCTTTAGTCATGTTGTCAATATATCTGTTCTCTGGAGGGATGTTCTGATGGAAACTATGGCTAAAGTTTTAATGACCAATTGTAGGTTACACCTGAGTGTATGTGGGAGTTTGTTTGCAAGAGACTGGACAAGATACAAATTACACTTTTACTGTTTGTACTGTAATTTGTTGACAGACCGTGTCATTGTGATACAGAAAAGAAAAGACAGAACTGCACAGCTCAAGGAAAAATAAAAGTAGAAATGTGAACATCTAATGGAAATGTATAGAAATATGACACCTTGTTCAACCCTTTTGCCTGTAAAGACTTATGCTAGGAACTAATGCCTAAATGTTGTGGGGGTGAGACTATTCAAGAGAGACCCATTATAATACATTTTGATCAACAGGAAATAAGCAATTGATAATGTACATTGTAATTTTGACAGTGTAGGAAAGAGAATTGTAAATAATAATTTTCATGGATGTACAAAAGCATTTGCAACTTGTTCAAATAAATGAGAAACTGCTTTTTTGATGTTCACAAGTGACACGATGAGAATTTTAATTCTAAAGCAACTGAAAAAAAAAAAAAAAAAAAAAAATGTGCAAAGACTAAATCAAACAGCCCTTACCAAAATAAAGGTAAAACACAATGTTGGATGATTGGAGGAGAACATGAGATGGAGTTCTTGGCACTAAGTCCATACTTCCATGTACGTCACGGACCTTTAACAATTACCAAAAAGGTCAAACGACCTTTCTGATGTGATGATTTTTTTCCTCAAAAAATGTAATTTCTTTTTGACTGAAAAAAAGAAAGACATGAAGATCTTGGATGAGACGGGGGCGAGTATTGATTGCCACCTTGTTCAGGTTTATAGTGCAAAATAGGGAGGCTTTAAATTAAATAAACATGGCATTACGTTTTTTAAGTGGGTCTAACAGTTGTATTCAGCTAAAAAATACTACAGACATTAAAGTAATCAAATGTAGAATAACACTGAATAGACTTCTTTGTAAAAATGCAATACAGAGTAATTCTTACAATTAAAGTTACAACAGTTATGCAGTCAAGAGCAGCAATTGATTTTTTTTGTCTTTTGTTCTTTGATTAACATGACAGTCAGCAAGACAAGCATGTTGACACAATTCTGTATGTATTTGATCATTTTAAAGGACAATAAGCCGCAAAAACGTAGTCAAATTAGTACTAGCAAGCTGTTTGAGAGGCAGCTTTACGTGAGTGCCACTTATTTTGATCATGGCGCATGAGCTTTTGGTGTGAGCGTGAAACCTGCAGAGAAATTGATGAGTACATTTTGTAAAATTGTACACAAAACATACACTATTCAAATGGAGTGAATGAGACAGGTGAGTGACAGGAGGCGGATGTGTCAATTCACCGTCAGAGAGAAGAGCGCTGCAACGGTACAGCAATACTGCAGAAAAGGGGTATTGGAACCATTTCAGGTATTTCAGTATCGATATTTTTGACAACACTAGTTTACTGTAGGGATATCCATTCGCTGTAGAGCATGTTTACAAGCATTTATTTCAAGCTGACATGTCTGACGGGTTTTCACCTGGCTCATACTTTAATCTGACAAAAAAGGAAAGGAAAGGTCAAGAAACTTAACACCGCATGCACCCGGCTTAACACTGCTTGTGTCTGCATAGCTATTACAAAAAACCTCACAGATGGGCTTCAGGGAAGGATTCATTAAACTAAGATCGGGAACTGAAAAACAGTGTGGCTACTGTGAAAACTAGTCTCATGCTGCCCTTAGGCAATCTTATACATGCTGTGACTGAACGAACTCTTTCACAAAGGCAAACTGTGACAACTGGGGAACAGAAATTGGCTATGGCAAGACATCTGCAGTTATTTTGCTTCTTCTGGTCTACCTAGTTCTATAAATGGAAATGTTGTGACTAGTGCAGCTTGACTGCCAAAAAGACAGCCCCAAAACAAATAACAAAATATGGAGACATGTCAGCTTATGTCAGTGTACATAGGACAGATTTCAAGCCCGGTCACATTATGTACAGTGGTGGAGAGGCTGCATGCAGTTGGATATAGGGCGGTTCGTGTGAAGTATTGACCCTGTGGTGTGTAGTGGTTTCGTATTGGTTCCAGGTTGGTAGAATGGAAGAAAGGACTTGAGGAGCTGCTCACATCCTAACGTCTGCCACAGGCGATAACAGCTGCTATGGTTTTTGAAGTCTGCCATCAAAACACACTTGCTCTCTGCTGTGCTAATATGTCAAGGCAAAATTTTTTTTTTTTTTTTGCTTTTTACAATACAGATTGTTTCACAGCAGCTTTACAGTGATAACAGGGAATTAATGCTACAAAGACGGGCTGTACAGCAGCTCTAGAAGAAAGTCATTGTCCAGCTTAAAGGTGCAATGTGTAGTATGTATGAGGATCTATTGATACTCTTTATGAGTACTGTGAATTTGGACATACTACTCGTTACAATCTGTTTTTCACCTACTATAAATCTATAGAACACTGTTTGGAATGCACCATATCACAACTGTATTATATACAATATCATAAGGATATTATGGCTGGTACCACTGATTTGGACTCGGTCTCAAGACTATATTTTAATTTCCAATTCCACTTGAGTCCCATTCAAAATATTCATGATTATTACTCTATGTAAATATTTCTTTAAATTGATGTTTGAAACGTCCAATGATGTGATTTTCTTAAGCGCAACTGTGCTTGACTAACGTTAGTGCAAAGATAGCAGAACTCCAGTCAGGAAAAATGTCATGTGGAGTGAGCCTCCAGCTCTTTATCTGCCTCCAGCTACATTATCTGTCTTTCAGTTTGCATATAAGAGCCACAAAGAGTTCATATGTAGTAAGACTAAAAAAAACTTTTAAAAAATCTGGGTTACATCAATTACCATAGCAAAGGGAACAACTTCCAATTTTTATCGACGTGGAGCAAAAGCACAAAGATTAAGAAATATTAATTTCTGTATATGCATAAAATCTCAGAATTTTGACAGCTAATGCTTAGTAGTTTGTTCGTTGTAGAAGTCTGCAAGTGACTTTTTAGGCCCACGCTCATGCTCTCGCTTCTATTTTACGCTGTGTCCACCTGGCATCCACCTAGTGATCGCGTTTTCCAGAAAGTCACATTGCTGCTACATTATTTGTCTCAATTGTTATTTTAATATATTTACAAAGTAGGAAAAAAATGTCACAGAGAAATCCAAACCTTGTTTAATCAATATTAAAATGAGCGTCTCCCCTGAAAATGTCTAACAGAAGGTCACTCACTCTCAAACACATAGACATACGAATCCATATTAAACCCTGTGGCTCATGGCGACACGTTGATGTCTTAAGACATGAAATAATCGGTTTCTGCCAGAAACAACATTATTTGTTAGTTCTTACCTCATATCAGACAAATGTCGTCTAGTATTTCCCAGCACCATTACTTCCGTCAAAGAAGTCCAAAATCCTGGTGCGATCATTATACACTCACCTAAAGGATTATTATATACTTACCATACTAATACTGTGTTTGACCCCTTTCGCTTCAGAATTAAGGCAGTTCTGAAGGCGAAAGGGGTCAAACACAGTATTTCTAACGAATGCTTTTAGCACCCAGTTGGCACTAAGCGGTCTAAAGTGTGCCAAAAAACATCCCCCACATCATTACACCACCACCACCAGCCAGCACAGTGGTAACAAGGCATGATGGATTCATGTTCTCATTCTGTTTACGCCAAATTCTGACTCTACCATCTGAATGTCTGAACAGAAATTGAGACTCATCAGACCACACAACATTTTTCCAGTCTTCAACTGTCCAATTTTGGTGAGCTTGTGCAAATTGCAGCCTCTTTTTCCTATTTGTAGTGGAGATGGGTGGTACCCAGTGGGGCCTTCTGCTGTTGTAGCCCATCCGCCTCAAGGTTGAGCGTGTTGTGGCTTCACAAATGCTTTGCTGCATACCTCGGTTGTAACGAGTGGTTATTTCAGTCAAAGTTTCTCTTCTATCAGCTTGAATCAGTCGGCCCATTTTCCTCTGACCTCTAGCATCATCAAGGCATTTTCCCCCACAGGACTGGTGCATACTGGATGTTTTTCCCTTTTCACACTGTAAACTCCACCTGTTTGGCCCAACGTAGGAATCCAACAGCTGGTCGAAGGATGCGTGTTCATCTTTTCAGGTGCTTCTATCAAGGACACTGCAATTTATTAAAGTGTGAAGATCCAATTTTAAATCTGACTCCATGTTTGAAGTTAATCTGACTCTAACTGTATGTAGTTTCATTGAGTTTGTTACGTTTACAAATTACGGCTGATCGTATGATTAGTTGTGATTTAATTTAGATCATTGATCTCCCTGAGTATCTCTACTTCTCACTATCTTCGTTCATCAAGGGACGTTCATCAGTACACAGACGGGCCAATTCTGATAATAGTCAGAGGATTGCAGAGTGAATATTTTACCTTTAAGTGGTTGCGCCTGCTTACTCATCTTAAAGCATAATGGGAATAATAATCACAGGAACTGCAACTTGCTAATACAGCGAAAGTCAGAAATCAGATTATCCCTAATGCTGTGCTCCATGCTCCAGTCATTGAGTTGTAGGCTACATCATACACAATGATCTGCGGTAATACCAGACTCCGATTGATCCATACTAAAAGAAGCGGCCTTAGAATAATACAAGATTAATCAAAGTTTATGTTTATTTAAGCCAGGCAAAAACATCAAAATATAGTCAAATTAAAAGACAATTATACACAACTGATCAGCATACAGTATAACTCAATTATAAAATAGTATAAACATAATTTCAAAGAGTCATCATTTACCTGGCTATAGAGACACCGTAACAGTGTGGGAAGTTCTGGATACAGATGCTTCCTTGAGTGGTTTGCTCCTTCTCCTTAAATACTCAACCAGATCAAAGAACAATAAACATTTAGCACCCAAATATTTATGCAGATCTTGGTTCTTTTCTCGGATCCAAATTGTCCCACCTATCCTTGAGGCCTGACAGCAAATGTTTATCAAAAGATCTTTATGAACATCTTCCCACACCAGGGGAACAAACCCGGTTGTCCTTCTTTTACGACCTGTTTTACTATTGCTGGAATGCAACCTGTTCCACTGATGTGAGGATGAAACCTGTATACCAATCACACCAAAAGTATTTATAGTGACCATACAGAAACAGCCTTTGGCAGTATCTGTGAGATTTGCATGTTTGTGTGACCCTGATACAGAGGGCGAGAGGGTCATATCTCGGCAGGGGTGAGGAAATAGGATTGGGCCGGTGCAGTCTTGTTTTCTCTGGTATTCAGAGAGGTAGTTTTATTGTCTTTTTTGCAGCTTTAAATTCTTGAGTTTGTTCTCAGGTGAAATCCATTCTTAAAACACCATTCTTTGTAAATCCTAGAAATGGTTGTGTGTGAAAATTCCAGTAACTGAGCAGATTGTGAAATAATCAGACCGGCCCGTCTGGCACCAACAACCATGCCACGCTCAAAATTGCTTAAATCACCTTTCTTTCCCATTTTGACATTCAGTTTGAAGTTCAGGAGTAAATATTTACACAGATTGTTTACTATTTACCTGAACATTCAGTATTGTGCAATATAGTATACTGAAGGTTGGGGTATTTTTTGGGGTAAAAAGTGCTGCATTTTATCATTTAAACATGTGGCTTTTCATACAAAATTCTATAATCCAAGATTGCCACCACATTATGACGTCATAATATGCAAATTAGATGGGAAAATGTAACCTCTACATAAACTGGGTCATCCTTAATATTTCTCTAATTTACAGAAAGTTTCTATCTTTTATCACTTTTAAATTTTGAAATGAAGATGTCAAAGCCAAACGTTTAAGGAAAAAACCTCTGGCGTCTAAAGGGTTAACTCAACTCAACCCTCTCTGAACTCGGTCTTGACTCGACTCAACCCTCTCTGAACTCGGTCTTGAATCGTTCTCAACCCTCTCTGAACTCGTTATTGACTCTGACCCAACCCTCTCTGAATTTGGTCTAGACTCGGACCCAACCCTCTCTCAACTCGGTCTTGACTCGGACTCAACCCTCCCTGAACTTGGTCTCGACTCGGACTCAACCCTCTCTGAACTCGGTCTTGACTCGACACAACCCTCTCTGAACTCGGTCTCGAAACAGACTCAACCCTATCTGAACTCGGTATTGACTTGGACCCAACCCTCTGAATTTGGTCTTGACTCGGACCCAACCCTCTCTGAACTCGGTCTCGACTCAGACCCAACCCTCTCTGAACTTGGTCTTGACTCGACTCAACCCTCTCTGAACTCGGTCTCGAATCGTTCTCAACCCTCTCTGAACTCTGTTTTGACTCGGACCCAACCCTCCCTGAACTTGGTCTCGACTCGGACCAACCCTCTCTGAACTCGGTATTGACTTGGGCCCAACCCTCTCTAAATTTGGTCTAGACTCGGACCCAACGCTCTCTGAACTCGGACTCTACTCTGACTCAACCCTCCCTGAACTTAGTCTCAACTCGGACCCAACCCTCTTTGAACTTGATCTCGACTCGGACCAGACCCTCTCTGAACTCAGTCTCAACTCTGACTCAACCCTCTCTGAACTTGGTCTTGACTCGACTCAACCCTCTCTGAACTCGGTCTCGAATCGGACTCAACCCTCTCTGAACTTGGTCTCGACTCGGACCCAACCCTCTCTGAACTTGGTCTCAACTCGGACCCAACCCTCTCTGAACTCAGTCTCAACTCTGACTCAACCCTCTCTGAACTTGGTCTTGACTCGACTCAACCCTCTCTGAACTCGGTCTCGAATCGGACTCAACCCTCTCTGAACTCAGTATTGACTTGGACTCAATCCTCTCTGAACTTGGTCTCAACTTGGACTCAACCCACTCTGAACTTGGTCTACACACTGACTCAACCCTCTTTGAACTCAGTCTCGCCCTGGACTCGACCCTCTCTGTCCTCGGTCTCGACTCGGATTCGACCCTCTCTGAACTCAGTTTCGCCCTGGACTCGACCCTCTCTGACCTCGGTCTCGACTCGGACTCGACCCTCTCTGAACTCGTTCTTGACTCTGTCTCGGCCCTTTTTGAACTCATTCTCGATGCAGACTCGACCCTCTCTGAACTCTGTCTCGACTCAGACTCGAATGAGCTGGTCATGACTACAACACTGGCTGGTACATTTTCTCTATTTGCTCTCCAATGTTAGGTGTGGCAATGGTTTATGCATGTATGTGGCTGTTTAATATGCCTGTTTTTGTTCTTGTGTTTTATTTATTTATAATATCACCATTGGCATCATCCCACCACAGACTGTACCACTGAATGAATCCCAATCAGATGTTTGGAAAGAACATCATGCATCTCAATGTTTTGTGCCAACAGAATTGTAAGCATATGCACTTTATCCAGTTGTCATAACTGTGCCTTAACTGATCCTGCCAAATCAGCCTCATTATGAATTCTAGAGAGAACATTAACAAATGGAATACACAAACATGATAGTTGAGCGCAATTTAAAATTCTCTTGCACATTGGAAGAGTGAATTTGAAATGTATAGTGTCACATATCCCTGGCTGTGTGACCAGATGTTAGATATAGATATAAATATGATGGCTCATAAATTACGTTTGAATGGCAGACCTTTTTCAAGTGTCAGAAAGTTCCAGAGAAGTCGTTTTACATTTTTAATGTCAAATCACAATTTTGGTGTTTAAGCGACTGGGGGAAATGTGTGTGATGTGAAAAAAATCATATCTCATTCATGACAGGTGTCTAGAAATGTACATCTGAAGTCAAGCAAACGATCGGATTATCAACTCGTCCCTGGTGTTGATGGAACTAACATACACCAAAAATCGACACTTTCATACCTGTGGTTTTCTTCAGATAAGGTTGGCCTGAACCCAGAGTAGCCTATTAATTAGGTAAATTATCTGTGCTCCTCCCGATAAATAAAACAAATAAAACATAATTTCAAGTAGTCTTGCATGCATGAATTAGACCAACGTTTTTTTTGTGAACATAGAAAGCATCATGGTCATGCATTTTAAAAATTCATTACATTACAGTTTCCGCCCATTTTCGCACACATCCGCCTCCTGACGCTCCATTCGAATAGTGTATGTTTTCAATCACTGTACAATCACTAACAAGCGCTTACCCATACATCCGATATTTTTTCTAAACTCATAACACTGACTCACACCTACAAAACACAATTGGCCAAATGGATAATTTTCTTCTCAAAAGCACATTTTGTTAAATATATACTAACTCTTAATTTTAAAATAGAACACATCTTTCTCTGCACACAATAATTTTACCAAAACATTGGAAATCTCTCAAAATGTAATTATTCTGTCAAAGAATAATTTTGACTTTTACAAGATACATGCAGTCAATTAAAGTATACCAGGTTTCAAAATACTGGCTCAAAAACTGCATAGACTTTTATGTCTCAGTTTTACAGGCATTAGTATGCAAAACATGCAGTCCACCATTTTTACACTAAATTTCTTGGTTGGGGACTGTATGTCAACATGTAAAGTAATGTTCGCATTCAAAAGCATTACAGTAAAAACCAAATTAGTTTTTTTTTCTTTCCCTTTACTATTTACTACAGGAGGTACAGTTGGAATACGGTAGAAAAGAAAAAATGTTTTACAGTATTGCTTACAGTGAACAAAATACGCATGTAACACACAAGAGCATTCTGAACAAAATTGAAAAACAGCAAAATGCCCAGATAATTAGGGGTGTGGACCACAAAATAACTGTATCTAATCTCTGCGATCTTCAGGGTTAGGCCACGTTTTCATCAACATCACATCTGATTTCATTCAAAGGTATTATGCACCTGGGATAAAAACGCTTGGTATGTCCACACTTGGATCCTGCACCTCTCACTGCACCTCTCACACTGTTCCTGCACCTCTCTCTGCATCTCTCACTCCTCCTCTCACTGCACCTTTCACTGCACCTTTCACTGCATCTCTCACTGCACCTCTCACTGCGTCTCTCACTGCACCTTTCACTGCATCTCTCACCGCTCCTCTCACTGCATCTCTCCCTGCTCCTGCACCTCTTACTGCACCTCTCACTGCATCTCTCACTGCTCCTCTCTGTGCATCTCTCCCTGCTCCTGCACCTCTTAATGCACCTCTTTCTGCACCTCTCATGGCTCCTGCACCTCTCTCTGCATCTCTCTCTGTACCTCTCACTGCTCCTGCATCTCTCTCTGCATCTCTCACTGCATCTCTCACTGCTCCTGCACCTCTTTCTGCATCTCTCACTGCTCCTGCACATCTCTCTGTATCTCTCACTGTTCCTGCACCCATCTCTGCATCTCTCACTGCTCCTGCACCTCTCTCTGTATCTCTCACTGCTCCTGCACCTCTCTCTGCATCTCTCACTGCTCCTGCACCTCTCTCTGCATCTCTCACTGCTCCTGCACCTCTCTCTGCATCTCTCACTGCTCCTGCACCTCTCACTGCATCTCTCACTGCTCCTGCACCTCTCTCTGCATCTCTCACTGCTCCTGCACCTCTCACTGCACATCTCACTGCTCCTGCACATCTCTCTGCATCTCTCACTTCTCCTGCACCTATCTCTGCATCTCTCACTGCTCCTGCACCTCTCTCTGTACCCCTCACTGCTCCTGCACCTCTCTCTGTATCTCTCACTGCTCCTGCACCTCTCACTGCATCTCTCACTGCTCCTGACCTCTTTCTGCATCTCTCACTGCTCCTGCACATCTCTCTGCATCTCTCACTGCTCCTGCACCTCTCTCTGCATCTCCCACTGCTCATGCACCTCTCTCTGTATCTCTCACTGTTCCTGCACCTCTCTCTGTACCTCTCACTACTCCTGCACCTCTCACTGTATCTCTCACTGCTCCTGCCCCTCTCTCTGTATCTCTCACTGCTCCTGCACCTCTCTCTGTATCTCTCACTGCTCCTGCACCTCTCTCTGCATCTCTCACTGTTCCTGCACCTCTCTCTGTATCTCTCACTGCTCCTGCACCTCTCACTGCACCTCTCTCTGCATCTCTCACTTCTCCTGCACCTCTCTCTGTATCTCTCACTGCTCCTGCACCTCTCTCTGCATGTCTCATTGCTCCTGCACCTCTCTCTGCATCTCTCACTGCTCCTGCACCTCTCTCTGTATCTCTCACTGCTCCTGCACCTCTCTCTGCATCTCTCACTACTCTTGCACCTCTCTCTGCATCTCTCACTGCTCCTGCACCTCTCTCTGCATCTCTCACTGCTCCTGCACCTCTCTCTGCATCTCTCACTGCTCCTGCACCTCTCACTGCATCTCTCACTGCTCCTGCACCTCTCTCTGCATCTCTCACTGCTCCTGCATCTCTCTCTGTACCTCTCACTGCTCCTGCACCTCTCACTGCATCTCTCACTGCTCCTGCACCTCTCTCTGCATCTCTCACTGCTCCTGCACCTCTCTCTGTACCTCTCACTGCTCCTGCACCTCTCACTGCATCTCTCTCTGCATCTCTCACTACTCTTGCACCTCTCTCTGCATCTCTCACTGCTCCTGCATCTCTCACTGCATCTCTCACTGCATCTCTCACTGTTCCTGCACCTCTCTCTGCATCTCTCACTGCTCCTGCACCTCTCACTGCATCTCTCACTGCATCTCTCACTGCATCTCTCACTGTTCCTGCATCTCTCACTGCATCTCTCACTGCTCCTGCACCTCTCTCTGTATCTCTCACTGCTCCGGCACCTCTCTCTGTATCTCTCTCTCTGCATCTCTCACTGCTCCGGCATCTCTCTCTGTATCTCTCACTGCTCCGGCACCTCTCTCTGTATCTCTCTCTCTGCATCTCTCTCTCTGCATCTCTCACTGCTGCTGCACCTCTCTCTGTATCTCTCACTGCTCCTGCACCTCTCTCTGCATCTCTCACTGCTCCTGCACCTCTCTCTGCATCCCTCACTGCTCCTGCAACTCTCTCTGCATCTCTCACTGCTCCTGCACATCTCTCTGTACCTCTCTCTGCTCCGGCACCTCTCTCTGCATCTCTCACTGCTCCTGCACCTCTCTCTGCATCTCTCACTGCTCCGGCACCTATCTCTGTATCTCTCACTGCTCCTGCACCTCTCTCTGTATCTCTCACTGCTCCTGCACATCTCTCTGCATCTCTCACTGCTCCTGCACCTCTCTCTGCATCTCTCACTGCTCCTACACCTCTCTCTGCATCTCTCACTGCTCCTGCACCTCTCTCTGTATCTCTCACTGCTCCTGCATCTCTCTCTGCATCTATCACTGCTCCTGCACCTCTCTCTGCATCTCTCACTGCTCCGGCACCTCTCTCTGCATCTCTCACTGCTCCTGCACCTCTCTCTGTATCTCTCACTGCTCCGGCACCTCTCTCTGTATCTATCAGTTCTCCTGCACCTCTCTCTCTCCATCTGCATCTCTCACTGCTCCTGCACCTCTTTCTGCATCTCTCTCTGCATCTCTCACTGCACCTCTCACTGCTCCTGCATCTCTCTCTGCATCTCTCACTGCTCCTGCACCTCTCTCTGCATCTATCGCTGCTCCTGCACCTCTCTCTGCATCTCTCACTGCTCTGTCCCCTCTCACTGCATCTCTCACTGCTCCTGCATCTCTCACTGCATCTCTCACTGCTCCTGCACCTCTCTCTGCATCTCTCACTGCTCCTGCACCTCTCTCTGCATCTCTCGCTGCTCCTGCTCCTCTCTCTGCATCTATCGCTGCTCCTGCACCTCTCACTGCACCTCTCACTGCATCTATCACTGAATCTCTCACTGCTCCTGCACCTCTCACTGCATCTCTCACTGCTCCTGCATCTCTCACTGCATCTCTCACTGCTTCTGCACCTCTCTCTGCATCTCTCACTGCTCCTGCATCTCTCACTGCATCTCTCACTGCTCCTGCACCTCTCTCTGCATATCTCACTGCTCCTGCACCTCTCTCTGTATCTCTCACTGCTCCTGCACCTCTCTCTGCATATCTCACTGCTCCTGCACCTCTTTCTGCATATCTCACTGCTCCTGCACCTCTCACTGCATCTATCACTGCATCTCTCACTGCTCCTGCATCTCTCACTGCACCTCTCACTGCATCTCTCACTGCTCCTGCATCTCTCTCTGCAAAACTTTCACTGCTCCTGCACCTCTCTCTGCATCAGTCACTGCTCCTGCACCTCTCACTGCTCCTGCATCTCTGACTGCATCTCTTACTGCATCTCTCACTGCTCCTGCACCTCTCTCTGCATCGCTCACTGCTCCTGCACCTCTCACTGCTCCTGCATCTCTGACTGCATCTCTCACTGCACCTCTCACTGCTCCTGCACCTCTCTCTGCATCTCTCTCTGCATCTCTCACTGCTCCTGCACCTCTCTGGGCCCCCCTTGCTCTTTTTCTTCCTCGTCCAGACATTACAATTTTTGTCTTTTTCTGTTTCTGTTTCCAAAAACATTACTCCTCAAAGTCCTTCTTGTACTGTATGTGTGTCAATGTAATAGAGAAAAAAAACCTGTTACTCAGTCTAAGCCAGACTGGAATCAGCTGTGTGTCAATTTTTCAATTGTTTATTTATTATCAGCAGATATATTGTTTTTCAACTGTTATCATTGCAGAAGCAGTGTTTTTTATACTGTATCAAAGGTTTGGAATATTGTTTTTGCTATTGTGGGATGTTGTGTGTTAACATTCGTAAATGCTACAAAAACAATCCATAATTTTGTTGGGAGGTATAGCTTGTCTGTTAAGAAAATGTAAGCATTGTGGAAATGTGTTCACTCACTGCATATTGTGTGAAAACAACATGACATGTGAATGGTATGGCCACAAAAGACCAGTGCTGTGCTAATTGTGTATAGAGATTTGAAAATGTGACAACTGATTGGAAAAACACTTGTTAGCGACTGACAAAAACTGTAATAAAAATTAGTTAATATTACATTTATAATGTTGCATAAGATTTCACTTTCAAATAAATGCTGCTGTTTTGAACTTTCTTTTTATAAAATAATCTTTCTAAAAAAAAATTATATTAAGCAACAAATGTTTTCAACATGGATAAAAATAAGAAATGTTTACACCAAATCAGCATATTAGAATGATTTTTAATTAGAAGGTTCATGTGACATCAAATTACTTTTTTTTTCAAATAAGTTTAGCATTAGTTGCCGTAAGATATTTCTTTCAAGAAAATTACAAACATCTCAGTCCTTTTTACATCCATGTCAGTAAGTAAAATTATAAGTGTTAAAGTATTATTATAAGTTATATTTATGATTGTTTCGTTAAAAGTACTGTCAGAGAAACCTTTTTGCTTGCGTTAAGGTTTTGCTGCTCCATTGAACAGTGAATTTAGATTAATTGGTTAATAAAAAAGTTAAAATGCTGCAGTATAACCACACCAAAAGCCATTTGAGGCCATGGTAAAATGCAAATAGAGTAGATGTGGGAAGAAAAAAACAAACCCATACTTGAAGAAAAATCTTTGCCGTTATAGAAGGAGTAGTGGATGTTTGTCAGAATTATTCAGAAGTGGGATTTGCATGGCGCTTCCTCCCATGCTGCTTAGCCCTTCGTTCATTATCCCTCTGGGAATGGACCTGAATATTTTACTTCCACTGACAATTTCTTTCCATCCATCTTGACAAGCAATGTGATCTCTTTTCCAACCACCCTAAAATTTCCTGTCCTCAACTTATACAGAGGTCACATTACAGCTTGTCCATTACAGAAAGGAAATGATGGGATGATGGTGTCAAGCAGCTCAAGGGCTTATTCTCTGTCTACGCGGCAAAAGCTAACGAGACACTACTATTGGTCCATCAGTCACCCTAAACTCGCATGCCCACAATGACACACCAATCCCTCAAGAAGAAATGGAATTAAGTCACTATGGCATGTCTGTATAAGCCCTTGGCATCTTCATCCTTTGTAGTATCTTATGACAGTGATTTCGGTTGAACGATCACATTAATTTAAGCATTCAGGATTGAGAGCTTTTTGGTGCAAGACCCTGAGCTTAGATATCTTGAAACGAGACTGTCACTATATAGACTTGATCGCACGCGGCTCTGTGTTCATATTTTCGACTGAAGACAAAGTCCATAGCAATGGCTTAGTGTTGAAAGAGTACTGGAAGAAGATAATGAATAGGATCCCAGTTGCACTGTTAAGAACAGAACGTTTTTTTATCGAGTCTGTTCTGCTGTGGAAGTCCTGTCATTAGACTCTCCAGCGAACTCGTTCTTAGTGCACTTACTAGATTTTTCTGTTTGCCATTCTGACTGGCAGGATGGTGCCTGGCATCAATTTTCCTGACATTCAATTTTTGACAGTTGCACACCTCCAATGTGTGTGCATTCAAGTTTGGAAAAGAAGGAAGGGGAGATACACTGCAGACATGTCTCAGAATGATGGCATTTTGATAATTGCTTATGAGTTTCCCTATAATATGGTAGTCAGTAGCACAGCAGACACAGCGCAACGTGTCGTGTTATGTAAGTAAAGCGTGTGGATTAAATCAAATCTGTGGTGACAGATTTGTAAAACAGAGGTGATGCACTATTCTTTCTCTCATCTAGATGAAACAGTGGGGTTGCTTGGGATTTGGGATGTATGGGATGAGAGAAGAGAGGCTATAAAAAAGAGAATTAGGTCCTGTTCCTCTTAAGCTTTAAAAAGACCACAAAAGAAGCTGTCTAAACCGCATGCTGTGTGAGAGAGGCTCATATAAGATGGGAAAATAGACTTCCGCACAGATAATCTTCACTCATTTATCTCTATCACATTCGTTTAAGATGCATTTTCGGCATGTTTTTATATGTTCTTCAAAAATGTTATCTTTAGAAATTCCAGTTTTAATCTTATAAACATGAATTAATCTTATAAATCAGAAATGGTTTGAACTTTAAAGGAATTCTTTAAAAATGCTAATAGTATCATAGTCTGATTAAGAATAGAATAGAATAGAATAGAATAGAATAGAATAGAATAGAATAGAATAGAATAGAATAGAATAGAATAGAATAGAATAGAATAGAATAGAATAGAATAGAAATCCTCTTGAGGCCAGGAAAAAGTTCTTTGAATTTTATATTTATAAATATTATTACAATTTTTACACAAACTGCATTTATTTGAAATATACATTTGTGAAACTGTAAAAGTCTTTACTGTCACTTTTGATAAAACTGAATGCATTATTGCTAAATAAAACACAAAAATCAACCCCCAAACTATTTTTTTTAAATGTAATTTTTAAAGTGCAGGAACAATTTGAAATATGGGGTGACTCAAAAACATATTGCAGATTAATATCCAAAAACTGAAGATGGAGAGAACCAAAATATTCTGTCTAACCCATAAGGGAAAATCATTACAGGAGAAATGTGATTTGGGACAAAAAGAAGTTCTTTACTTTATCCACTATATCTTGTTATATAAATAGCTCAGTTTAGCTGATTCCTTACTTTTTTTACACATAAGCTTACCGGCTTATTTCTTTTTCTCGAAGTACCCGAGTTACCAAATGTTCACTCTGTGCAATCTGTACTGTGTTATTTCATCATCTGAGAAGATGTGTTCCTGTTTAGCCTAGCCAAGGGTCCTCCACTTGGAATGGAACACGATGGAATTGCAAAACACACTTGGGTAATGAAATGATCTCCTCCTGTGGTGGTGTGTGTAGAGGACTTCAGAGAGCCCTTACATCTGTGTAATCAAAGACACATCTGACTGAATATTAAGTGATCTGCAGTGGGGCGTCTCCTGTTTTCACCTAATGACATGTTTGTTCTCCACGCCCAAAACAAACACAAATTCACTTTCCGTCTATATCACTGATTGCATTTACATATTCAAATGTTCCCTCACTGCTTGCTGAGGTGAATCCAATTACTAGCAATGAACATCACCTGCTCATGAACATTGTTCATCATAAAAAATTCAACTGGTGACAAAGCTGATGCACTTCAGTCTGGAAGTTTGCTATCAGTGTATCCAATCCATCATAGGATAGTTTGACTTGCTGCATTATAGAAATAGTCTCTGAAACAGATGTCTATATTAATAAGTTTAATAAGTTAGTATGACTAGATCACTTTTTTTTTCTTTTTTTTTTGTGTGAACAGATCCCTTGATCATAAATGTAAAAAATAAATAATTTTATTTAATGAATAATATGAAATAAAATTTGAATAATATATGAATAATATTTTTAACACTTAAATAAATTGAACTTCAGAAATGTTTTACTTGTAGTGTGAGTGCTTGATAGAGCTTGACAGTAATTCTCAAGTCCTGTCTAAACTTTCAAGTCTGTTCGCAAACCGAAAAAACACAATGTGTCTCCGCACACAAAAATCTCTTCAGTGCTATTGTATGTCTTGAAAAGGCAAAAAAGTCCAGGGTGTTCAATGAAATGTTTGAAGATGTTCTTTGGGAGGATTGAAATTAATGTTGAACAAAGATGCAAATCAAAGCACTCTTCTTCAAATTATTAAAAAGCCTTAACCCAGTTAAAGCCAGTTAAATAAAGGCTCTTTAATAATTGAAGAAGAGTGCCTTGGATTTGCATCTTTGTTCAACATCTATTGTATGCCTTGTTTGTTTGATAGGCTATAGCTAGTTTGCTTTCAAGTTAGCTAGATAGAACTTCTCGCAGTGATTTGATATATGCAAGATGAGTTTGGAATTGTATCAGGTTGCAGAAAATATGTAAAATATGTAAAATATGTCAAAAATAAATCATTGTCCAATGCACTATAAACCCTAACACTCAGAATACTTAATTGGTTTGAGTAGGACAAACTTAAATGAAACAAATTAGATCTGTTAAATGAACTGTTATGAGTATTTTTTATTCTTTTGAGTTCACAGCACTGACATATTTCAAGTAAACGGAACAGAACAAAAAATGTAAAGTAAGGGATAATGTACACCCAGCCGGTTGTAAACCCCGACAGAGTGATCAGGACCCCGACGCGAAGCGGAGATTAAATATTTTATTAGCTCTTCTGCAAAAAAAAACCCAGTTCCGAACTGCTTTAAGCCTTTATCTATTGCTGCTAAATGTTGAAAAAGAATGCTGAAAGGGTTAGTTCACCCAAAAATGAAACCAAGCCTATGATTTACTCACCCTCAAGTCATTATAGGTGTATATGACATTCTTCTTCTTTCAGACAAATACAATCGGAGTTCTATTTAAAAAGTCCAGGCTAACGTTAATCCCAGCAGTAGTTGTAGTTGTTTTTGAAGTCCATAAAAAATGCAGCTGTCCGTCAAATAACGTGCTCCAAGCGGCTCCGATGGGTTAATAGAGCCTTCTGATTCGAATTGATGCGTTTGTGTAAGAAGAATATCCATATTTAAAACTTTATACAGGAAACCTTCCTTGAAGTCTTCCATTGTAACCCCTGTCCAGCGTTAAGCTTAGAAGTAGTACCGGTCAAGATAACTCGTAGTACCCGGATGGGCGGGTGTAATCGGGGAATAACGTACCCCTGGAAAGCGCGATTGACCAATCAGAATCAAGTATTTCACAGAGCCTTGTAATAATACATGATAATACCTCATCATACCTCATCATACGTTCATCTTCGGAACACAGTTTAAGATTTTTTATATTTAGTCCAAAAGCTCTGTTCCTCCAATGAAAGTGTATGCACACTATACTGTCCGTGTCCAGAAAGGTAATAAAAACATAATCTAAGTAGTCCATATGTGACATCAATTGGTTAGAATCTCTTAAAGCATCGAAAATACATTTTGGTCCTAAAATAACAAAAACTACGACTTTATTCAGCATTGTCTTCTCTTCCTTATTTGTTTTCAATCCACAAACAAAGATTTGAACGGTTATGAATCAGCAAATTGATTCATGATTCGGATCGCGTGTCAAACTGCCAAACTGATGAAATCACGTGACATTGGCAATCTAAATTTGATTTAGCAAATCAGTTACTTAAAAAAATGTTTAGTTAGTCCTTATAATATAACTTATTCGTGTTTACAGTGTGTTTTTTTATTATTTTTTTTTTTTTTGTAAATATAATTTATATTTAATTTTGCTTTTGTATAATTTTACACATATTTATTAATGTTTTATTATGGGATAGGCCTGCAAATTAGTTCAACACCTGTATATAATGTTTTAATAATGATTGGTCCATTTGGAAACTTAAACAAGACCTAGTATATGGTATAGATGGTGTCATTTCTGTATTTGCCCTTATACAGAGTGTGCATGTACAACAGTTTAATATTGATGTAATTTTCATCTTCCTGCCAGTGCAGCAGATGAACCCTTTTAATATTCCATCAGTGCACAGAACAATGTCAAAACTGTCTGTTTTTCACTGTGTGAACCGGTAAGAGTAATCAGGTTTTCACCAATTTACACAGAAAATGGAAATGACTGAATGTGAAAGTTATATCAAGCATGCAGTAATATGATTTTCTCCATTAACAAGGTGGAAGATTTAATTTCGGAGCTCTGATGAATAACTTAGCCTAACTAACAGATTTGATGGATTAGATTTTTATTTTTTTTATTTTTTTTAACATGTGCAGAGGGGTTCAAATTTAATGCAATGGCATAATGAGTCTATTGATCATTTAATTCCTTGGGTGGGTGTAGTGATTTTCATTTGTTTTAATTTTATATATTTTATTATATTTAAACTAAGGTGTACTCCTCAAGCCTTCTAGGTCTTTTACAGTAAGCTTGTCTGCACTGTTTATTTGCGCCATAAGGACATTTCCACTTGAGAGTTGTTAACGTAGGATTAAAAAACCAAGCAAGTTCTAAATCCCAAAGGGAACTGCAGTCAATAAAGCTTTCAAAAACAAACTGTTGAAAGCACTAATTTCCCAGAGGAGGTGAATTTGTTTGACAGTATTTTAAAGCGCACGTTCAGTTCCAAGTCAAGCATGATGTTCATTTTTGCGATACACTTGTTAATGCATCAGATTACAGAAGTACAATGTCTTATGAATGCTGTTGTTAACTTTATGGCACTTGAGCTAAATGCGTCCTCCTCTTGGCAACTAACTTTCATCTGTCATGTTTTTTCACTCTTAATTGACCAGCTTAATATAATTTGCCAATATATAGAAAGAGACACACCAAACTGCTTTACATAATATGGCTCATTTACTTCCCTTAATTTTTCTCAGAAGTCAGATTGTCATCTAACCTGCTGGCTGATAAATCCAGTTGTTTATCATGTGCCTCTGTGATTTTCCAGGCTTTAATAAGGGGGGTGTTTTATATGTTTTATTAAAGTAGCTTCTCATACTATTTTTATCAATTTCTTTCCACTTCCCCTTCCCCTCTGTATTCTGCTTCTAATGGGAATATGACTGGATAATTGATATGCTAACAATTTCTGTCACAGCAGACTTGCTTTGTTTGATGTAAAAGGCTCCTTTTACTTCTGCCCCGCAATTACTGTCTTTTCCCTGTATTTCTCAATGATGGCTCATCAAATAATAATTTTTACTTTGCAGGGGTTCATCTGTTAAATTTTGCTGTAGAATTGAAAAAATCCAACAGGGAGATGGTGGTGTTCCCATTGGATTGAGTTTAAAGCATCCTCAGCCACCTGGTGAATTAGTCATATGTCAGAAATTAGGAAAAATATATGCACTGTGGAGCTATTTTTTTTTTTTTTTAATGCTTTGTAAAACATGTATTTCATCCACAACTGTTATGCCCCAAAGAATATATAATAAAAAAAAAATGCATTGGATAAAAGCGTCAGCTCAGCTGTGAATAAATATAATCGAATACGTTTTCTTCTGAAAAATACATCTTATTTTTGATGTTATAAGTGTTCTGAAGTCCTTGAGTGGCATACAGTATAGCCTCCTATAACCCCAGTGAAAAATGATGTGGCTAATAAAAGCCATAGGCAATTGCTCCTAGCTGATGTGAATTTGATGACTATAGGATGTCCTTCTGAAAAGTAGGGGTGTCTCATGGCCAAATTTGCCCACTGGCCCCTGTCCTAGTAATCTGCATATACCATTTTGGCTTCATCACTCGGTCTCCTCTCCACCAATCAGGAGTGACACTCTAAAATATCAAGAGTGCAAAATAGACCCCCCCCCCCCCCCCCCCACCACACACACACACACACACACACACACACACTCATATACTAGTGCTAAATCTAAGGTTTTAGGTTACAATCTAAAATATCAAGAGTTCAAAACAGAAACACACGCACACATGTAAACACACACAAACCACAATATTATATGCACACAAATGAACTGGTGTGGCTGTAACAATATGGCAAAATTGAGCCAAAAGACTCAAATAAGAGGTTAAAATCAGATCAGACCCAGAGTTATAATGCTGCAATAAAACATAGCTGTTTATTTTGTTACATTTTTATTGAATTTAATGTTTTGTGTCCAATTTTTATCCTCTCTGCTCAGGTTTGAATGTAGTAAAATTAATGCAAAAATTGACGCCATATCAACACAAGAAAACAAATAAATAAATCTAAACCATGACAATAAATAGTCATTGAGAATGTCTAAGTATAAATTCAAATCCGCAATTTATGTCTAATAACAACACTAGAAAAGTTACATTTTCACTTTTGAAACCGTGAAGAAGCCAAGTGTGACCCCTAAATGAAGAGGACCAGAGGGTTAAGAGAAGCTTTAAAAAGCTCATGCTGTACGCAACATTATTCAGGTTCACAGCATCCCAGACACCAATATTTAAATGATTCATAAAAGTGAATCCCTGGACAACTGAGACTTTGCTGTCGAGATAAAGTCAGGATCATATTTCGGTTATCATAACACTGTGAGAATATATTAGCACCCTTTGTTGTTTGCTGTTGGTATCTGATAGGACGTTTGGACCCAGAAATGGTGGCATCATATGACGTCAGACTTAATGAAATGATAAATGCACCGATCATCTGAGCAGGGTCTGTATTGATATTATTTGGGAAATAATTAAATAAGTATTTATTTTGGAAAATTTGACAAATATTATTAATAATGTCAACAGTTTTGTTTGGTTTCCTCCTTTTATTTGATCCAGTTTCTGGAGCTACTCCCCAAATGCCCTGCATAAAAGTGTCCTCATGGATCACAGTCCGTTGAAACTGAAACATGAAACATGTCTTGACTCTTAAATAGGCTTTTGAGTTATATTTACATTCTGAAACCATAGCAAGTGATCGTTTTTGTGCATAATAATGAATGCATATGATCCGATAGCTCTTAAAACAGCATTTTAAAGCATGTCAGTATAGACGTAGATGAAATGTAAGTGACTGATCAAAACAACATTTCTTTGGATAGCACTTTTCACAATACACGTAGTTTGCGAAGCAGCTTTACAGAAAGTCTGTAATGCCTTTAAGTCATAAAGTCTTAACGTTAAGCAGAGCTAAGTGGTTTAATCAGGGAGCTGAGAGTCGTACGGATTAAATCACCTATTGGAGAGTAAACTGTGACAGGGAACCAAAAACTGCATTTTGCTGTTATCAGGGGACAATGAAATGAAATGATATGATATGATATGATATGATATGATATGATATGATATGATATGATATGATATGATATGATATGATATGATATGATATGATATGATATGATATGATATGATATGATATGATATGATATGATATGATGATATGATATGATATGATATATGATATGATATGATATGATATGATATGATATGATATGATATGATATGATATGATATATGATATGATATATGATATGATATGATATGATATGATATGATATGATATGATATGATATGATATGATATGATATGATATGATGTGATATGATATGATATATGATATGATATGATATGATATATGATATATGATATGATATGATATGATATATGATATGATATGATATGATATGATATGATATGATATGATATGATATGATATGATATGATATGATATGATATGATATGATATGATATGATATGATTGATATGATATGATATGATATGATATGATATGATATGATATGATATGATATGATATGATATGATATGATATGTTATGATATGATATGATATGATATGATATGATATGATATGATATGATATGATATGATATGATATGATATGATATGATATGATATGAGATTCAGGATTCAGTTCTTTTCTGGTTCAATAATCTGAACATCATTTGAACTCGACTCTGCTTCACTGATGAGGTGGACATAGATTTTGTGTCAGATTGGACGTGGCAGCAGACTTTGTGAGGTCAAACGTGGAAGACAGGGGTGTGCGCAGAATTTCGTCACATTTGGACACATTGTCATCCAGTCAACAAGTGTCTGGGATTTCAAGTACTCTCTTTCTTTGACTGATGCAATGGAACTGATGAAGATGGAAGTAAGTGTCAGTTTTCTGCTTTGGTTCTTTGTGGCAAAGCTGGTTTACAGCTGTGGGGATGTGTGTTCTTCAGTTAACTAATTATTAAGTGAAATATAATCTATTGAATCTTTGTTTGTGTATTCATTAAATATATAAATGCAAAGGCTTATTTTAAATAGGTATGACTATTCTTGTTTTATCAGTTTTTGTGCATTTTACAGTTGCATTTATTTAATGTTTATCGCATTATTTTAATGTTTTGTGTGTGTTTTACAGTGAGAGACCACAGCTGCCTTTTTACACATTAATTAACCACATTTTTTTAATTGTCCTTTGTCCACAAATTCAAGTGTGATTTTTTTAATATTACCATTGTAAAAAAAACAACAACAACACATAAATAATATCACATTAAAATGCTTTATGATAGTCTGTGCAAGATTGACAAAATGACAGGATGGCAAATAGACAAGTGCAAGAAACATAAAATAGTCTCATATTATTATTGTTGTTGTTGTCATTATTTGAATGGTGTTTGTTTTTCCTGATGTTTCCTAGATTTCTAGCATAGCCTTCATTGTTTTCAATGTGCATCATGATACTGGGTTGATATATGACTGAACTTTAGCTACTTTTATCCATATTATTTTGTGGGTCCTGCTGTACACCTGGCATTTTTTCTCTGAAATATAATAAGGCAAATTTGATTTTCTTTCTTTCTTTTTTTATGTTTTAATATATTTCTAAGAAATGTTTCACTTTGACTTTATATGGGTCCATTAGTTGACATTTATCAAAAAGCCTCAGTTTAGTGCATCAGTGCTGTAACTCAGTAAATGATGAAGAATCCATGGGTGAGTAATTTTGACAGGCAATATTTTACATGTTATTGCTGACACCCCCTCGATCAAACCCCTCATATGATCTCTCTTGCCTTCTCAAAGAAATACACAAACAAAACATGAAAAAATAAATAAATAATATATATATATATTTGTATATCTTATTGTATTGTGTTGAGTATGGTAGGAAAAGATTACAAAGCTGCTGTTTGCTCATGCATTTTTGAGATTACTAATCTCACTGGTTCTGATGATCTTAACACAAATTCCAAAGCCACTCATAATATATGGATCAATGCTGTGCAGCTCTTGATAGGGATGTTGTAGTCTGCCCTTTTTAAGAGAGTATGCATATATTCCTTTGATTTAAACTTCCCAATTATATATGAAAAGTAATATATTTGCTATAAATAAATTCTAATTTATATCATATATTTCAGAGAGGGAAGGAAATGCAAGCAGGTAGGATGCAATAGCATGAATACATTTCAGCGAGTGAGTGTGTGTGAATAGCAAACCAATCAGTTTTTTTTATTCTTCATTCTCTTTCTCTCAGATGTTCCTGTGCAGTTGTGGATTCTGTCCAGTCCTGTGACATGAGAGTGAGTGTGAAGCATTCAGACATACAGTACAGGTCTGCTTTCATTCTCCTTCAGCACTCACTGAGGCATGTCATCGTCACATTTCTCTTTGACCTGCCAAATACAGCGGCATTCATCTGGATAATAGGTGAGATTTCTCCCTGGATCGATCATGTAGCATCCTCAACACCTGTATGTCCATCAGAACTTAAATTACATCCATTTCTGTACTAGGCTTTTGACAGACACATGAAGTTTGATTCTAGAAGAATGAAAGTCACTCAGCCAAGGTCTCCGTGCTGATTGTACTTTAAAGCTTCATTTCCCCTCTTTTCTTTCCTGCTAGTTTTTCTGACTTACCTCAGCAATGTGGCCAAGCTGCCATTAATTTAAAAACAAATGGGGGGAAAAGTCACATTTTGATTGAAGATGTCCCAAAGGGTGCTCTCCAGTGGGATGAACTGTATAATACATCTTTCTCAATATGCTATTTAGTGTGACATTGGGATTTAGGACAGAACAGCAAGTCCTTGGAAGGCAGTAATGTTTCAACAGTTGTGTTTTTGCATACTAAAAGAATGACGGAAGATTGGCTTGCTTGTCTTCACCAAATTATTTCAGTTTTAAACAGGCATACTTAGACACACACTCAAATACTGTGTTTCACATAGCAAAATAAAGGCTAATGTTAAACACTAATTGATTCAGTCTTTAGTGCTAAATTGCGTGTAGTCTCCAAGTCATTGCGCTCTGCTTAGAAAAGTGATTTATACCTTATAACACCCTTGTGACAACTGCAGGATATTCCAGCATCTGATTTATGAGAAGACAGATTTGTGTGTATTTGTGTACATTGCCATTCAAAAGTTTGGGATCTGTTATGTAATGTGTTTGGAAGAAATCTGCTCACTGAAGATGAAAATAAATTTTAAAAATATATATACCTACAGATTTTTAATAACATTTTATCAAGTTTTAATTCATTTCAGTTAAGCAGAAATTGTCAGATCAGATTTAGACACTGCCCATAGTGAGTGTCCGTGATTGGTTTCATGAATCTTCATTTGCATTTATTCATTTAGCAGGTGCTTTTATTGAAACATAGACCTTACAGTGGAATTATCTAAAACTCTAATAAAAATGAGCATCTATTATTCACTAATAGACTAATGGATCTGATAAAAAAAGACTAGTGAGAATAGAAAACCGAGAGAAGGTACAGTCAGGCACAAGGCGTGCTGGGAAAACTCATCTGCTGGTGGAGGTGTCGGGACAGGTTGATACGAGAAGAATGTGTTGGTGTCACAGCTTCCTCTATCGCTAAACAACTGCAGCTAATAGAATAGAAACGGAAATAATCATTCTCACACAAAAATGTGCCTGAGCATCAATGATTTGCTTCCTCATAATTGAGTTTTCATTGATGTGTCTAAAAGCATTTGCCTTGAACGGATTTTAATTTCTTCAGCATGCCCAGAAACCACAGCTGTGATGAAGCTCCTTTGGAAATGTTCATCTCTCCCAGAGATTAGCTGCCCTGGAAAATCTGCTCTCTGGTTTGCATTTGGGAGAGTTTAAATGGGGTCAGTGTCAAACCACAATCAGTTCAACTTGGGGGATTTGGGGGTTGTTTGTCTGTTTTTTGTTTGCCTGGAACAGATAACAGCGTTACTATAGGTGCCTGCAAACTCATGTTTGATCACAAATCATTTATGCTAAACTAAAACATATATATTTATACAAAATTTATATATACACTTTATTAAAGGCTCTAGGCCCAACAACAAGACATGCAACATAAAGAGAAGAAAACAAAAAACAAAACAAAATTAAAGCTGCAAGCAGTGATGATGGGCACAAGCCGATGGCACCACCACCCTTCAGGGCAACTGTGCCCGACAGGCAATATGCATTTAAACAGAAGAATATTTGAAAATCACTCAAATATTCCACATTTACCACAGCAGCTGTTGCCATTGTGACCACCTGCCACACCCATGCTGCCCATTTAAATATAGATTATATTTTTAAAGACATAGGATACAATAGGTCACTTTCTAATATGTGCAGTTATCTTTCGCAGCTCAAAATTGTGTAAGTCTAGAAGGCCAGTGTTTAATTCAAGATCTTTTTATATTTTTATTAACACAATTATTAAATTAATTATATAAAATATTGTCATTACCCTACAAATGAAGTTGAATTAATCTTATTAACTTTAGTAGTTGGTGCTGCTATGACCACGAACCACAACAGTCACATCTAAGAGATCAATTAAATTTAATTAATTAATTTCATGTCAGATGATGTCACGTCAATTTCAAATGAGCGCAGAATACCGTCCGAATGGTGATGTTGTATTATCCTAACACTTCTCTTCATGTGTTTTTGACCTACCTTAGCTACTGTTTGTTCACCAATCTTATGCAATTAAGCATGTTTCATTTCAATATTTATCCAATAAAAAAAAATGTTGAATACAAAATTAACAAATGGAGCCAAATCACAGAAACTGCAGCGATGATTTTAATATGTGTCGGGTAAGAGCTAGATGCGTGTCTAATTTGTATGTAAGTTTATTATAAAATGTATTATAAAACAAACTAGATTGGGTAAACCCAGCCTGATCTGCCGGTGATTTGATTTCGCCCGGCAACTCAGTCTGGAAACCGGTGGGTTCATTTCTACTGCTTCTGTTATACTTTTGAGGGAACCAATTACAGACTGGCTTATCCTCCTGTTGCGCTATTGGCGGGTTTAACATGATGACAGGTAGCGAAGCGATGGATGGATGCCTGTTGACACACACCACTTTTGGTCTGATTGGTTGAAGGACTATCCAACTGCATACAGATTAATTCGAATAATGCTCTTTTTTTAGAGCGTTTATCACGCCTCTTGTGCAGTAGAAAATACAGAGCATACTCCCCAGACCAATGATCAATTTTAAATTGAGCTTGATCTGGTGATAGCCAGACAACTTATAAACTAGAAAATAATGTGAATTTTCATTAATTTGAATTTTATCAGTAAATAATTATTTTAAAGACATATGTGTCAATGTGTCACCTTCTGTAAAGCCCATATATAGAAAACACACACACACACACACACACACACACACACACACACACACACACACACACACACACACACACACACACACACACACACACACACACACACACACACACACACACACACACACACACAGTCAATTATGCAATTACACATGCAATTTCAAGCATGTCTCAAAAACACCTAAAAAGATAATTAAACTTTGACACTTTGCCATGTGCAACAGAATTTAAAATATCAGGAATCTATTTGTCTGTCTAAATCTGTCATTTTTTCACATTAGACTGATGAAGTTTGAAGTAAATCGGGTGAAAATAAGACAGTGATTCAAAACATTTTCAAAAAGTGACACACTTACTGCTGCCAGTTGGTGGCACTATAACTTTGACTGAATATTGGCAGATGTCTTGGTCAGGACTCTTATCAAACATGTAAAGTTTGGGGCAGATTAGACATTGTATGCCTGAGTTATAACAAGTTCTTGTGTCATGGCAAAACATCAAAATTTCTGAGGCCGCCACGGACAGGCCCTTCAGCAAAAACTCAAGATCTTCACAATTTAACGTCACAAAGGCCTTTAGATTAGACTGTGCAAATATGATGTTGATATGATTAAATCTCTAGGAGGAGTTTTTTAAAGTACAACGTCTGGCCATGGCAAAAGTTGCACCAAACTACAAAAGAAAATTAAAAATATCTTACTTCCTGTTGGTTTTTCAGATTTGGTCTTTTTTGTAGGTATTGGGCTGTTGAATGCGTCTACTGAATTTTCATACTCATACGTGAAGCGTAGTGCGAATTACGCTTAATTGAAATTTTGCAGGTGGTGCTTTTGAACCATTTTGCCATGCCTAATTCTGAAACCCATATCAGATGTATATTTTCATCACTTCTGATGCGTGTGCAAAGTTTCATGAGTTCCCGTGCGTGTTTAGGCCTTTAAAAATGTAATTCATTTGGGAGAAGAAGAATGATGGACTGAGCAATTACAATAGGGTCCTCACACCTCAAGCCCTAATATCTGACTTCCTGTTGTTCGGAACTAATGACTGTAAATTGTTGTCCAGCTTAAAGAAAACAATATATATATACAGAGTTGTTGACTGAAGATAAAACTAACCCCGCACTTTTTACAAAAAAATGACACTACTTTCTCAAAAGCATCGATAAAGAATATTATAGTTTAATGTGTTGCCATGGCAACAATATTTACCACATTAAGGTGTGCTTACCAACTTTACATCTGCTATGTTTTGACATTATACTGATGAAGTATGAAGTCAATCGGGCAAAAATAAGATGGTGATTTCAAAGCGTTTTGAAAGTGACACACTTTCTGTTTATGTGATCGGCCTCCTACAACGAACACACCACTGAAGTTTCATCCAAATCAGTCAATGTACGCAGAATTTATAGCACTTTCTGTTTCCCTTTTCTTGCCATAAATTTGTCTTCTAGCCACGGCCAATTTGTTCGAGATATCAAAAATCTGCTCGCAATTTAGCATCCTCATGCCTTGACTTCATGCTGACCGAGTTTGGCACTGAGTCAATCGCCTAGGAATATATTAAATTCCAGAGTATGTGTTTTCCGAACACCCCATAATAGCTCACTTCCTGTTGGGCTGACGCATAAATTACAGCATGAAAGTCGTTTGGCCCAAAGAGATCTATATGTGTACCGAGTTTCATACATCTTCATGCAAGTGTGTTATATATATATATAGACCAAATTTTCCAACCCCACTTAAGGGGGCACTGTCGAGCCCACCTGCCACACCCGGATACCAGCCTTGGTCTGGCCATGAGGGCTACAGGTTCCAATGTGTGTGCAAAGTTTCAAGAGCTTTCGAGTATGATAAGGGCCCAAAAAGTGGCCGAATATTCAAAAAAACTAAATTGTCCTAAGAAAAACAATAGGGCTCTGCACCCTTTTAGGGTTTGGGCCCTAACAAGGCATAGATACATAAACACATACAGACATACTTTGATTCATGAGAGCCTTAACAGGCATCCATACCAATGTTTCTACAAATATGATTGATATCTGACTGAGCTGCACCAAGGGCTTGTAAAGCATCATTATTATAATACAGTTTTGAGACTCATCAAGCCAGTATATGAACTTAAACATTAGGTTCCTCAAGAGAGCCTGTAAAGTGCGTAGCCTTGAGTCACAAAAGAGCTTACTTGCACTGCTACTCCTGGGCTTTTTCAGCAGTATCCTCAGGCAGTCATTATATGCCACCTGAAGTTTGCGCAGGGTCTCTTTTTTGTAGCTGACCCACAATGGGGCTGCATTCGAAACAAGCTCACTTTCACATCATAAGAACATTGATGAAATTTCCGGACTAAAGTGTTTGCTTGGACATACAACATTCGTCTTTGCCTATACATTTCAGCATCATCTTCCATCTTGTCAGTGATGATGTGCCCAAGGTATTTCGTACAGTTAGATTCACAGAATGATTGCCCTGACATGTAAAACATTGGAAAATGCAGCTTCTTATCCTCCTTGGTCCTACATATCAATACAACACTTTTTTGCATTGTACTGTACATAAAACTCAACCCCATACTCAGAGCATATATCCAACAGCTGCTGGAACCCAACAGTGTTTCGTCCGGTTTCGAATGGCCTGCCCCAGCGGACAGTGGCATGTGCCACTAAAACTTGTGACCTGCCGATTGCATCATGTGCCACTGACAATTTTGTGGAACGTCACCGTATGTTGTGGCACCTCCAGTAGTGACTGACAGACGAGTTGAGCAGCTAGGCTACTGATATAATTTTGACATCAAATTAAATAAATAGCCTAATGTAATTTTGTTTGTACTGATTGTGTCAGTTTGTCATGGCACATATACCAGTTTAGTTTTGGCTACCAATATAAATGTATTTTAATATTCCAAAGGACACAGCTGACCTGTAAATCCTATGTAGACAAGACGAGTTATCAACTGTGTATTTACAATTTTACAATGTGTTTTAAATACTTAAAAACTCTTGCCGGGCCAATCACAAAGTGCATAGAGTCGGTGGGCGGGGCCATAATGACGACGGCCGAGTTGCATTTGCGTGCTTCTAGTAAACACAGAAACTGGCGAACGGCGGCAGTCTTTCGAATCAGCTTTGACCGCCACTCTGGAAGACTTGGAGTTAAGCTTTTCTCTGAGAAAAGAACAAAGAACGGCACTGAAGTCATTCTTAAAAAGGGAAGATGTGTTCGGAGTTTCGCTGACCGGATACGGTGAATGTTTAATCTATCAACAAGCTCTGTTTCACCTTCGTTGCTCTGGTTGGTGTAGCGTTATCCTATCGCGTGCAGAGGGTTTGAAAGACAACCGTTTATCCCGCCCCTCGGATTGAGCCCTGTCTATGGTGAGTTTCCAGACCAAACATCTTGATGTGGGTCTGGCTTGTCAGGCTAATATACAGGTCCTTCTCCAAAAATTTGCGATAAAATTTTTTGCGATAAAAATTTATGTGATAAAAGTTCATTATTTTCCATAATGTAATGATAAAAATTTAACTTTCATATATTTTAGATTCATTGCACACCAACTGAAATATTTTAAGTCTTTTATTGTTTTAATACTAATGATTTTGGCATACAGCTCATGAAAACCCAATATTTCGAAAAATCAGCATATATCATCCGACCAATAAAAGAAAAGTGTTTTTAATACAAAAAAAGTCAACCTTCAAATAATTATGTTCAGTTATGCACTCAATGTTTGGTCGGGAATCCTTTTGCAGAAATGACTGCTTCAATGCGGTGTGGCATGGAGGCGATCAGCCTGTGGCACTGCTGAGGTGTTATGGAGGCCCAGGATGCTTCGATAGCGGCCTTAAGCTCATCCAGAGTGTTGGGTCTTGCGTCTCTCAACTTTCTCTTCACAATATCCCACAGATTCTCTATGGGGTTCAGGTCAGGAGAGTTGGCAGGCCAATTTAGCGCAGTAATACCATGGTCAGTAAACCATTTACCAGTGGTTTTGGTACTGTGAGCAGGTGCCAGGTCGTGCTGAAAAATGAAATCTTCATCTCCATAAAGCTTTTCAGCAGATGGAAACATGAAGTGCTCCAAAATCTCCTGATAGCTAGCTGCATTGACCCTGCCCTTGATAAAACACAGTGGACCAACACCAGCAGCTGACATGGCACCCCAGACCATCACTGACTGTGGCATTCCCTTCTCCCCAGTCTTCCTCCAGACTCTGGCACCTTGATTTCCGAATGACATGCAAAATGTGCTATCATCCGAAAAAAGTACTTTGGACCACTGAGGAACAGTCAAGTGCTGCTTCTCTGTAGCCCAAAAGTGGCTTGACCTGGGGAATGCAGCACCTGTAGCCCATTTCCTGCACACGCCTGTGCACGGTGACTCTGGATGTTTCTACTCCAGACTCAGTCCACTGCTTCCGCAGGTTCCTCAAGGTCTGGAATTGGTCCTTCTCCACAATCTTCCTCAGGGTCCGGTCACCTCTTCTCGTTGTGCAGTGTTTTTTGCCACACTTTTTTCCTTCCCACAGACTTCCCACTGAGGTGCCTTGATACAGCACTCTGGGAACAGCCTATTCGTTCAGAAATTTCTTTCTGTGTCTTACCCTCTCGCTTGAGGGTGTCAATGATGGCCTTCTGGACAGCAGTCAGGTCCGCAGTCTTACCCATGATTGCGGTTTTGAGTAATGAACCAGGCTGGGAGTTTTTAAAAGCCTCAGGAATCTTTTGCAGGTGTTTAGAGTTAATTAGTTGATTCAGATGATTAGGTTAATAGCTCATTTAGAGAACCTTTTCATGATATGCTAATTTTTTGAGATCATCAGTATTAAAACAATAAAAGACCTGAAATATTTCAGTTGGTGTGCAATGAATCTAAAATATATGAAAGTTTAATTTTTATCATTACATTATGGAAAATAATGAACTTTTATCACATATGCTATTTTTTTGAGAAGGACCTGTATATAATATTAATAATTAATAATTGTTGTCCTGCTGTTAAGTGCATATGCCATTTACTTAATGATCTGGCAGACAGCTGCATTTGTCAATAGGTTATTGGAGATGCCACAGCATACGGTGACATGATCCGCAGCAATGACAGTAGCACATGCCACAAGTTACAGTGGAACATGCAAATGACAACCAGATGTGCCACTAAGCATAGCGGCATATGCCAATGGATTCTGTGTTTAAATTGCCATGCCACTTAATGTTAATATCACCTTTCAGCAGCTGTTGTTTTTCTTATATTAGATGCAGGACCATGCCGAATGCTGTGAGTATTAGAAATCAGTAAGGACATTGTCAGCTGAAGAAGAGCCAAGTTTGGTTTGAAGCCAAAAACTCAGCACAAAGTTTTAATTTGTCTGACTAGTGTGCTTTTCATAGTGTTTACACATTAGGTCCATAGGCGGAGAGTAGGTTGGTCTTTTGTGGTTGCTCTTTTGAGTTTAGTCACAGTGGGTCTCTTCCATTTAGGTAAAAGTAATTAAGTTTTTTTAAGACTAAAATAGCCAATCGTCAGTGGGCAGTATGTGAGCCTTCAAAATGTTGGAAAAAGTGACAAAGTCAAAAGTGACAATATATATATATATATATATATATATATATATATATATATATATATATATATATATATATATATATATATATATATATATATATATACTAATTTGTGACAAATAATTGATAACAAAATGTCTCTATTGCTTAGTGCCACACAGGAAGGTATACTCAACTGAACAGAGCAGATCACACTAATGATCTGTTAAAAAACTGAAAAGAAGTCATGACAGGAAAAGTTTTCAATTTGATTTGAAGTTAACATTATACACATTTTAAGAATGACATCAAAGACCAGTTGAGAGTGTGTTTGTGTAGTTAGATGGTTGAGCTATCAGTAATGAGGTGGATTTGAAAGAATCTTTGGAGAAACATGTTTTTTAAAGTGTACACTAGTCCCCAGTGAGCAAGCAGATGTGATGATAAACTAAATGATAAACATAACACGATAAACAAAAAATATAATAAAAAATGAAGACATGCAAAAGAGATATCAGCTGCTATAATGAGATGTGTCATAAAGGAATCACTTAGAGTATCTGGGTCATGAGGGAGAGAGGAGTTAAAGAAAGCTCACTGTAAACTTATTCAGGCTGTTAACTGTAAATTAGCTATTGATTTATAGTGTTTCTCCGCTTGCAGCCCTAGGTGTGTGTGTAGCAAAACTGAAATGGACTGAATGGAGCGAGTTTTCAGTGTTTCCAGGTCAGCACAACAAAACTAACCCAATGGACAACGGCCACATGGTTTAAAGGTCGCTCCCTGCGTACGTACAATGTTGGTACGTCAACACCCCAATGGAGGAAATCACATTAGGCTATTTTTGATTGGCTGCTGGACTAGTTTTGTTGTGCTGATCTGGCAACCTTGGTAAATTAGAGGAATTGGCAAGACTGCAGAATTGTGATTCAATTTTTGGAGGGATATCCTCAACACAGGAACCCCATACTCATGGTTCTCAAGAAAATCTTTCTGCATAACACATTATTTTTTATATATTTTTACAGATTTATATATATATGAAAAATAGCATTAAATACCACTAGAACATGGACGTAGGGCATATTTAAACTTGAATTTAGTCTCAAAATCTTTATATGTCAAAGACTCTTGGCCTTTAGTTATATTTTCTCTACCCTATATTTGTATATGTTAGTTAGCATGATTATATTATGTTCAACTTCATACTTAAATCAGAAAGGGTTTTATCTGTGGCAGTCATCTTTGAACACTACTGTCTGGCACTAAAGGGAAAAGTTTCCCCACTGAGCTGGTGACCCAGAACTGAGCCTGACTGTGTGAAGGTCAAGTTCTGGCTTTTGCACAAAGACAAGCTGCCACAATGATACTTCCAACAGGGTGTTATGCCATTCTGCCATTTATGAAGGAAATGTCATGTAGATGTAGGTGAACTGGGCAGTGCTTACAGAGCAGAGTCAGTATGGTAAGTCACGATTGTCCTGCTGAAAGTATATCTTTCTAGACTAAATTTGAGAGCAACTAAAGAAAGGGGCACTTATTGTTACATAAAAAATACTGGCAGCTGTGGTACAGTTTGTACAGCATAAAAACCATTACACCTATAAAGAGTCCCCACAAAGATAGTGAACCAGACGTGTGTGTGTGTGTGTGTGTGTGTGTGTGTGTGTGTGTGTGTGTGTGTGTGTGTGTGTGTGTGTGTGTGTGTGTGTGTGTGTGTGTGTGTGTGTGTGTGTGTGTGTGTGTGTGTGTGTGTGTGTGTGTGTGTGTGTGTGTGTGTCGATCAGGCATAACATTGACCACCTTATATTGTGTTGGTCCCCTGTTTGCTGCCAAAACTCCACTAGACCCCTGAAAGTGTGCTGTGGTATCTGGCCTAAAGATGTTAGCCGCAGATCCTTTAAGTCCTGTAAGTTGCAAGGTGGGGCCATGGTTGGAACTTGTTTGATCAGCACATCCCACAGACGTGTTTACATATGCAATTTTTGATTGCGATTTTAGGGAATTTTGAGGCCAAGTAAACACCTCAAACTCGCTGTTGTGCTTCTCAAATCATTCCTGAACCATTTTTACTCTGTGACATGGCGCATTATCCTGCTGAAAGAGCCACAGCCATCAGGAAACACCTTTTCCATTAAAGGTTGTACAGGGGTCAGTATGGACGCCCAGACTGGTCTGCGGCTATGCAGCCCCATGCGCAACAAACTGTGATGCACTGTGTATTCTGACACCTTTCTATCAGAACCAGCATTAACTTCTTAAGCAATCTGAGCTACAGTAGCTCGTCTGTTTTATAAGACCACACGGGTCTGCATCGATGAGCCTTGGCCACCCATGACCCTGTCGCTGGTTCACCACTGTTCCTTCCTTGGACTACTTTTGATAGATACTGACCACTGCAGACTGGGAACACTCCACAAGAGCTGCAGTTTTGGAGATGCTCTGACCCAACTTGCTCAAATCCTTACGATTGCCGATTTTTCCTGCTTCTAACACATCAACTTCAAGGACAAAATGTTCACTTTAATATATCCCACTCACTGACAGGTGCTGTAATGAAGAGATAATCATTGTTATTCACCTGTCGGTGGCCTTAATATTATGTCTGATCAGTATATTTGACATCCACCATATTAACAAGTGGTAAAGACAAAATGACGAATTCAAATCACAAGCTAATTAGCTTTTTTTAGACCTTAGTTGTAATATTATAATGTATTATTTTACTGACAACAAATATTTTTAAGGATAATTCGAACATTGAAGATAACATCTTGGTTAACAACACAAATCTATTAAGCATCACCCATTTGTTTTTCAATTTGAAGTACAGCAATAGTTCATTGTAAAGTCCCTCCCCCAGGTGTCTGTTAGTTGTGCATGTGCGTGCACTCTCTGCACTCAGTCCGCGCGCGCATAGGAGTGCACTGAGCATCTCTCCGGAACACGCGGACCTGTCCAAATCCTGCAATTAGCAACTTTATTTTTCTTTGTTAGAGGAGGCTAGCAACAAGGAGGTGCACAACTCTCTCCCTCTCTCTTTGTATCAGTCAGTGGAACACAGAGGGTTGTTCAACTGTTGTCGGATATCTCATCGTCAGTCACCGTTGCCATGAGAGTTCACATCGCCAGCATCTTGATGTGTGGAGTGTCGGGTGAGTTATTGTGCTACACCCGGTGTTTTTCTCATTTATTCTAATAGAGAAAGCTGCCTGATTCCATCACGTTTAACACTAAAAGCAAATAAATAGTTAACTAAAACTAAAATGATACTTTTAAATCGACTTTTTAGTTTTTTTCTTCGTGAAATATTGGGTTGAGGTTCGCCTTGTGTCCCTATAGACGTGTTGTGGGTTTTATCTTATTGATCAAAACACTATGACTTTGATATGTAAATCCATAATGATAATGTGATTAGAAGGGCACGTGTTTTGTCACTCCGATACGGGCAATAATCAAGTCGCTTTTGCTATGGTTTCTCCTCGCGCGAAGGCGATTTTTGCGATGTGCTTAGCGCATGTCTGAATGACTTGTAACATTTATGTTGTCAATTAATAATTTAAACAGTGTTGAAACATTTGTAAAAAATAAAAAAAATAAAAAATAAAATAAAATAAATAAATTAGACCTTATGATATATTTAAAGCATCCACCTAACCTTTACTTTGATATCGTCATTACAAATGATGTGGCTTAGTTCGCACTCTGCTTTCCAGTATCCAGTTATTAAAATATGTTTTTTGAGCGAGGGTGACCGAGCCTACACTCTGACTGCATAAGGGACATGACTGGGCCACATCAAGGCTGTGTATCTAATCCTGCAGGGTTGCATACAGGCTACTCACTGTGCATCGAAATTAAGGGTGCAATGTTTGTGACAAAATTCTGCAAAAGATTTCTATGCACCTGTGACATTCCAAAAGTGTGTCTAGGTAGGCAGCTTACTGGGTTTCGAAACATCCCATGTTTTCCTTTCATGTATGCTATACACCCTCGCACAAATTCCATGCATTGTTTTTTTGTTTTTGTGAGCAGTACTCTATGAGTAGGTCAGGTTTTGCCTACATTGAGAAGACCAGTCAATGGTCACCACAAGGAAGCAGCTGAATAAACATACTAATGTTTTAATTAAACTATGAAAAAATTGCAATAAAAAGTTATGTTCAAGGGTAGGGATCCTAGGAAATATGAATTAAGCATGCAGTTAATTTTAACTGGGAGGGGGGAAAAAAAGCACTTCCAAATGTGTATGCGTGTATTTGAATACCTATTTGGAATCTATAATTTGTATAATAACAACGACAACAGCATGTTGATTGTTGCTGATTATGTTCTCCAATGTGTTCTTATGTGAGATTTATCATAAGATTTATCATAAGATTTACCCAAAAGCAGATAAACTTTATCCAAGTAACACTCAATACAGCTGCAATTAAATTAAATTTCTCAACAAAATGTATTTATGGATTTTTACTGCCTGAATAGAAATGTTAACAGAGCACTAAAGCAGGACATGCGTTCGTGTAGTTTGCATAGAACTGACCTTATGAGAAGCAGTGCAACATGGCAGTATTGATTGGTTTAGAAACCCAACACAGAATATCTTAAATATTTTATGATATCAGGCCACTCCAAAAAAAAAGAACAGCATGAAAACATTTGTTATTTGTTGACAGTATCTTAATTAGGATTTAATTAAGATAGTGTTAATTGTTGTTATTCATATGCTATTTGCAGATAGATATATATATATATATATATACTGTACAGTAGGCATCCAATCCCAAGCTTGTTATAATAATCAAAGTGTAATAATTCTTCATAATTTTTTAGACAAATCATGACCATGCAATACATTTTTTATTTTAGTGAATTGGAATTACACATGCTTTGCAGAATCATCCATTATGCTGAAGTGTTGTGCATCATCTATCTCAACCAAAGTTTTCACAACCTTTTTCAATAAGATGCTTTTGAAATATATACAAACTCTCCGTTATATAAATTCAGCCTAGACCTGTGCTGCTTTACTCACATTCAAAAAAAAAAAAAAAAAAAATTCGCTATGCTTGATAAATAGCCCTGCACGGTCTGCCTCGAAGCTTTTGCTACGCTAAAGCAATTCTTCACGTTGACACACATCTACTTCTTTGTTGGGATGTTTATTCATATATCTATAGGTTGCTTTGACAATGAATTGCAGTGGTTGGAGTCATACAGAAAGGCTGTGTTGAAACAGTGAATAATAAGAATAAAAAAAATCTTAGATTTGTATCAATCATGAGGAAAGTAGCTATGCAGTGCAGAAGCTTTGTGGTGTTTATTCTGTAAAGTGGTCGTATTTGTTTTTCAGGGAGATTTGTATGACCTCAGGTAAATGGTGTGGAAACGGGTGTATATACTTGTTGTACAGCATAAGTATTAATGTTTGTGTAAATTAGCTTTTATTGTAACTTTCTTTATGAATTGTGTAACACGTCTCTCTGTGCTTTTAGAGGTGACTAGTTGTACTTGTCAAAACTGTGTTTATCCTTTAAATTAAATTGAAACTTTTATTAGATACGGTCATCATGTATCTTTCAAAACATGTTATATGACACGTTAAAGCAGAAAAAAAGTGCTATTTTAAGTTGGCATTTTTAAAAATATTTGAAATTAAAGGGTTAGTTAACCCAAAAAAAGAAATGTATTTCATTAATGACTCACCCTAATGTCGTTCCACACCCGTAATACCTCCGTTCATCTTTGGAACACAGTTGAAGATCTTTTATATTTCTGACATCAGTTAGTTAATTAGAATCTCTTGAAGCATCAAAAATACCTTTTGGTCCAAAAATAACAAAAACTACGACTTTATTCAGCATTGTCTTCTCTTCCTTATTTGTGTTCAAACCTCAAATAAAGATTCAAATGGTTGTGAATCAGTGAATCGATCAATGATTCGGATCGCGTGCCAAACTGCTGAAATCACGTGACTCTAGCGATCCAAATCATTGATCGATTCACTGATTCACAACTGTTTGAATCTTTATTTGAGGTTTGAACACAAACAAGGAAGAGAAGACAACACTGAATAAAGTCGTAGTTTTTGTTATGTTTGGACCGAAATGTATTTTCGATGCTTCAAGAAATTCTAATTAACCAACTGATGTCACATATGGACTACTTTGATGATGTTTTTATTCCCTTTCTGGACATGGACAGTATAGTGTGTATACACTTGGATACGCTCTCGGACTTAATATAAAATATCTTAGGGCGAGTCATTAATTACATAAATTTCATTTTTTGGGTGAACTAACACTTTAAATCTTGAATTACGTTACAATTCAAATAAAAATACTTAAATTTTTGTAAAAAGGCATTATACCTCAAAGAGTAGAGACAGACAAATGCAACAGTGTAACCTGAGACTGAATAAAAGATTCTCAATTTCTCTCTTCCCTTTCTCTCTTTCCTCTCTAAAGTGGTGCTGACCATGTTTAATGTATCAGAGGATCAGGCTCACTGCCCGCTGGGCTACTTCCCTTGTGGAAACCTCAGTACCTGTCTTCCTCAGCTACTACACTGCAATGGGGTGGATGACTGTGGGAATCAGGCAGACGAAGAGAATTGTGGTTAGTTCAGATTCCTTCCTGTCTAAAGCTTGTTATTTACTCTTTGTGCTAATCCTTAACTTTATTTTATTTAACAATGTACTGGAAGTCAGTGATGTTGCTCTTGCAACACAAATATTTACACTGCATTGTACAGATTTTTAATATCACACAGAGACCATTATAATTCTGATGTATAGTCTGTGTATGACTTTCTGCTGGTTAAATGGTTACTCCAGCAGGTGTTTTCTTTTAACACGGTATACCTAAAACCACGAGCGGATAACATTTACCCATGCAGATTATTTTTTGATATGGCTAAAAAAAAGTAATGTGATTGTATTATGCCACTGTCTTTGCTAAGTAATGTATAATAGAGTCATGAAATTATTATTTGTAATCATCAATTATGTTTTTGTCTGTTGTTTTATGCTATTTTAAGCAGGTTACACTAATCACTATTTGGTGTATACAAGCTAAATTAGCATGCAATCAAAACGAGAATTAGAAGGAAATAAATACCTATTTGGGTAGTGTAATATTATAACAATGTCATTAACAGTTTTTTTTTCTTTGTTCACAGTCATGCAAAACAAAGCATGACTGAAAAAGCAAACTGAGAAATATGAATGTGAACATGGCAACTGACAAAGTAACAGTGAACATGGCAAACTCAAAAACATGAGCATAACCTAAACACCCAGTGACAGTTCCCATTCCAGGCTGTAGCTGGGCAGACATGACGTGAACAGGCTTGGACAGAAAATATTTGTTTTCCTCTCCTACCGTGAAACCAGAACCACTTAAAATAAAAATCAATAAACTGCCAAAGGGTAGAAGGGTGTTCTGAGGGCAGGATGGCAGGAGTTCTGGGAGGTCAGGGTCCAAACCAAAACGAAAACACCTCTCTTCAGGTGAACCTCATCCCAAGGCAAAAAAAATCCATGACACACAAAAAGTATTTTACATATTCCTCAATGGATCTTCCTGCTTTGAAGCTGCTTGGTCCAGTTTTGGCAGTTTGATATTCTGTAACAGTTGTCCACTGTAGGCGAGGTTCAGAGCCGCAGTTTGTTTGTTTCAAGAGTTCACACTTACAAATAATCAGATAGCAAATAGAATGCGTAATAGTATGCGTATTTACCCCAGAGTACTATGAAGCCACTATAGTTATATATTAGGCTAATTGCTATAGTACAATGCCAGCTTACTTTGTTGTAACTGACAAAGCCTGACAGTGTCACTGCTACACCAATACACCAATAGACACATGACAAACATGAGGGCTTAAATACACATGGGCTAATGACAAGACAAGGGACGCCTGTGAACAACGATTAACCAATAAGCCAATGACAACATGACACAGGAACACATGGCAGGATCACATGAGGGCAAGGAGTCACATGACAGAGCAGGAAATACATGACAAAGCAAAGCATGACTGTGAACAAAGCAAACTGAGAAACATGACCGTGAACATGACAACTGAGAAACGTAATAGTGAACATGGCAAACTCAAAAACATGAACATAACCCAAACACCCTGTGAAAATATTAAAGGGATAGTTCACCCAAAAATGAAGATGTGTTTGTTTCTTCAGTGGAACACAAATGAAGATTTTTAACTGTGTCTTGTGCGTATCGTACTATGGTGTACGATACGCACAAGACATCACTTCCACTGCCATTCCTTTAAGATAACCCATGTTTTTTTTTAAATTACTAAAATACCCTAAATAGACAATAAAGAGTATGAATAATTCCCAGTACTGCATAGGATGTATGCTCTTCACAAAGGGTGCCCGCCCACCTCGTCCTCCGCCCCTGACAAGTCTGCAAAGCAGCAGCCTCCACCTAGCAGACAGCAATGAGCTGGCCAAGCCAAGAGGCAAGCAGACCTCTTGGGGAGACAGTGAAGACAGCACTCCCTCCCCGGAGGAGGACCGGGTGGAGAATCTTTTGTTTCCGTTTCTTTCTGGTTGGTTGCTGGCTCCCCGGAGTCCAGTGGTATTCCTGCAAGTATACATGGACAGAACACAAAGATTCAGGACCTCAGATCAGCTATTAATCGGTTACAGAGGCCAGCAGAAGGGAAAGCCTGTCTTCAAGCAGAGGATGACCCACTGGATAGTGGATACCATCGCCTTGGTTTACCAAGCCCAGGGCGGCCTTGCCCGATTGGGTTGACAGCTCACTCCAGAAGCTTCTTCCCGGGCGCCAGTGCATGGCTCCTAACTAACAGATACATGTAGAGCTGCGGGCTGGGCGACACCAAACATCTTGGCTAGATTTTATTGCCTCTGTGTAGAAATGGTTGTTTCCAGCATGCTCGTCCCCAGTGGTCAGGAGCCCCTTTCTTGCGTTGGCTTGCTGTGCCATTCCCCTCCCTCTTCGGAGTGGATAATGAGCTATTCTGCTTCAGTAAGTTCCCCTCTGGCGAACCCTGTTAAGCTCCTCTACGCCACCCACTGTTGCTTCAGACATTGTGGAGTGTCTGTCTCAATGTCAGCACTGAATATTGTTATGCTGGCTGGGTGTCATAACTTCATATGTGTATTATTCCATGGTATGGCTCCCTACGGTAAGCTCATGTCTTTCCCTGGACAGAGTCCGCTCTGTCATCCTTGTCAGATGTTGTCTTCCTCCTGTGACTGGAGCCGTCCCAGGGACATTCCTTATGTGCTCTGCTCCCCGGCCAGACCATGGTGTTTTTTTTACCACATATACCTCCCTACTGGCAGGATGTGGTCTCTGAGGCATTCCCCCTGAGCACGCTTTCTCAGTGTTTTCCAAGTTTTGGCTCATGCAGAACAACAGTTGGCTTTCCTGAGTTCCCATGTCGCTAAAAATATGCAAAGGTTGTGAAGCTTACGCCAGGCACTGGATAAGGTCAGAAACGGTGCACAAACCGTGCAAAAGATTACAAATCGTCTGTTCACATTCTGACGTACATCAAACGTGACTGATTGAAAGGGAATGTCTCGGTTACGTAAGTGACCCTTGTTCCTTGAAGGAGGGAATGGAGACATATGTCCTGTCGCCACAGTTTCTGTGCCTCCACTGAGCGCAGGCCACTTGCTCTTCTCCGCAATGAAAAACAAATATGCATTTGCTGGCACTTCCTATTTATATATGTGGGGCAGGGGGCAGAGTGCTGCATGCAAAGTCTGCACGCCAATGTTCATTGGCTGGTTAGTACGCACTCAAAGGTGATAGGGTTTTCATGCAATATCCCAATTTGTCGGTTCACATTCTGATGTTCGTCTCTATTCAGGGAACAAGGGTTACATACGTAACCAAGAGGTTTTCTCTGCTCGCTTCTTGTTGGCTTGTGCTTCTCCTCAGCACAAGTTTGGTTTTGTCGCAAAGCGTAGCATTCCAACTTTGTAATAGCGAATAGCGAATTCTCGATGGCATGGGTCTGAGCATGTGAGCGGAGCGGAGTGGTAGTTTTCCCTCCAGAGCTTAGAGCGCCTTTCAGGAGATCCCGTTCCGCTCGCTCATTCCGCTCACCACTACTTGCTCAACCCAAAATTTCCTTTGTGATATGCTCAGAAATATGTGAAATTAGTTAGGCTGCCCTGACTACATTTTGTTCTACTGGACTTGGACTAGGAGTTGTTGATTTAAGCCATTAGTTGACGACTAAGTACACATTACACATATTAGACTAATTTAATTACTTTAATATAGCACTCAAGCGCAGGCATAACGCTTGCCACAAAGAACAGCAAAAGTAATAATTATGAATATGTCAAAAATCGCAAGGAGACAATTTAATTGTTCTAGTTTTTTTCTTTGTCATTACCAGCTGCAAAGATGAAGTTGATGATGCTGACTGTCTATCTTCACAGTAGTGGACGCACCAAGAGAGAAATGCACGTCATAGCCAACATATAGCAATACTAGTTCTTTTCGTTTTGATTTGTTTTGTTTAAAAGTATAGATTTCAAGCTTTACAGACATATCTGTTGAGCTTCGGTTCATTTATAGAGGTGCTCTAGTCCAGCCTTTCTCAAAGCGGGTGCTGCGGCACACTGGGGTGCCCCCTGACTGTGTCAGGGGTGCCGCCAAAAAATTACGTAGGCTAAAAAAATAAATAAATACAAAATCTGAAATTTCATATATAAAATATATTTTAATTTACATAAATACATTCTTCTTCTTTTTAACCCTTTCGCACGTACGATCACACATTCACACATGATTAGAACGGTCAGTGCATCACGTTCATTCAAATGTAAATTCAAATGTGCTTTCGCGTTGGCTTGCACTGAGCCAGAGACAGGTGCTCAGAGCTGCCATATATCACAACTTTTCAGTGTTTTCAGCCACATAATGTTTATTTTAGGTTTCATACATATACGTACTAAAAAAACAATACATTGAGAGTTTGTAAAATACACATTGATGAAAAATGAAGAGGCAAAAATAATCCTTTCCATTATAATTAGTTTTATTCATATCAGATACACATTGTGTAAGTAACTATTCTATTCTTCTCCCAGTTCACCTGCCACTTACTTTTATGTATTTTGGAAGAAGTGGATGAATTCACGTCTTGTAAATCCAACAGATCCGATTTTCTGAACTGCGCCTGCGGCACCCATCGTGCATACAGCTCAACTAACGCGATCGTTATAAAGGTGTTTAAACGACAAAACACTTCCACTTGTATATATTTGTCAATCGGAATATCAGATATTTCAGGCCATATCTAACAAATTTGTGAATATTTTGAATAAAAAAGGAAAAATGACATAAAAGCAGATCATCACTCATTCAGCTATGTTGTTGCTGCGGTGTGTCACGTGACGTGTGATACAATGACGCGTCACCATGGAAAATATAAAGTGCTGGGGGGTCAGCCAGAATGTTTTAAATTTACGTGTGAAAGGGTTATAAACATATGAGCGGATATATAAAAATGTAAATTTATTTTAGATAAATATATATATAAAATTAACCATAAAAATCTGTCTCACATCAGTAACTGTCATGACGTCCTCACCGGGGACGCGTGACTGTGCAGTTGGCTACATTGTTTTATAATTTAACCGTGAAAATATATTTGATTTCACAAAGAGCAAGAAACAAGCAACAGCAGCATGGATCGTTTTTTTAAAAAGAAAAGCCCCACAAGAACCGGACAGTTTTTACTGTAAAATGGAGTATTATGCTCTGTTCATTACTGTCCTGTCTAAATAAACAGGACATTTGCATTTAAATTTGGGTTATGCAGTGTTTTTAAATTATATTTTAAACTGGGGTGCCTTGAAATTATATGCACTTTTGAAAGGTGCCCTGACTGAAAAAAGTTTGAGAAAGGCTGCTCTAGTCCATGATTAGCACCATATTGTCTGCTATATTTGCATGTTATTTATTCAATCTAGGCCATTGGTAAATAAAAAATTGATCAAAATTAAGATACAATTTATAAAAACGAAATTCACTTTAAAGAAAGGCTTTCTAAAAAAACAAAACTTAAAGAAGTGGTATTTTCTGATCCACTCCATGTCTTACAACATAGTCTGCATCTTTTGTGTCCTATACTCTTGCTGTTCACTTTTCAAAATCAAAAGATTCAGTTATATAAAAATAATATTAAACATGCATATGAAACAACTTTTTTAATGGCTACAATTTCATGTCGGAGCGGGATTTGAGCAAACGTCGTTTTACTAGTGAGCGTGAGCAGTTCATGAGTGAAGCGTTCACTTGGGCCGTGAGCGATAGAGTGGAGCACACCTCTTCGCTCCGCTCACATGCACTGGTCTGAACCAATGAAATGTGATTTTCAAACTCATGCTGATGTGAACAAAACAATCGTACGATATCCACATATAGGCTACAAACAATTACAGTATTTCAAAATATCTGTCTTGGTGAGTGTTCACGCAAACATTATGTCTTAAGTGAGCATTTGGTTATCTGTTGGAAATCATCTAATGTGTAACATCCTAGATCAATGCATTACGGTAGTTATTAATATACTGTCTGTCCATCTGTGCTAATTAAACAATTGTGGTATCATGAAGAAAGTTAAATATGTATTTTGCTTGGTTCTGACTTGTTGTGTGGCAAATTTGGTGTTATTACCAGGAATATTAAGGTATGGCTGCTAGGTGATTTTGTTTTGGAAACTTCTTGAAATTTAGTTTGGTGACTCTAACTCTATGTAAAAAAACATGCAAAAACTCAGCACAAAGTTTTAATTTGTCTGGCTAGTGTGCTTTTCATAGTGTTTAAACATTAGGTCCATAGGCGGAGAGTAGGTTGGTACACTTTCTTTTATTTCAATATAGATATATTTTGTCTTAGTATTTCAGCAATCGAGACGAGGTGTGAGGTATTTTATAGGTAGAATACATTTTTCTCTTGCATCTTATCTTTGGTTCTAGTGCTATTCTGACTATTTCTCCTCCCCTCTCCCTGTTACTCATTCTATCCCTTTAAGGTGCAACTATGTGCCAATTAAATTTGGCATTGCTGGATGCTGACTATAATACACAATCAGTCAAATTAAAACAACGATTTCTGCAATTTTCATCTGGATAAATTGTCATATTTCATTTATCATCTCATCCATCTCCCTGAATAACAGCAAGCCTATCAGTTAAGTTTGATTTATCATGGTTTATCAAGCCCCAATTGATTTTTCCCCCTTCAGGATTATCGTCTAATAGTCCTCTAAGTTTTCTGCGGAGAAAATAAGAATCAGTTACGTTGTAATTGTCCTCTCAACTTAAAACCAAAATGCATTACTTTGACTTGTTAACAATTACCTGCTGATGATTTATTTTTTACAAGACAAAACCCACAGTGCTGTTTGTCTTGTGAGGAGACACTGTGCAAATGGGTGGTAATTTCCCATTGATTCCTCAGTGATTGTTTACTCCAGCAATGTCACAACATGTTATAATGGCCCTTGAGGTTATAGGCAGTTTTGATAATGTCATGTTAATCAGACACAGAGCATGCCCAACCATTTGTCAACTGTCTCACAGTATCTGTCAAAGCGACTGTATCAAACTCAATCTTCAGTGCAACTTTTGTCCCCTATAGCAGTGGGCACCATGTTTAACCTTGTCTTACTCGCTTTCGCGGCCTTTGTACGATGGAGAACAGGGGAAGATTAAAAGGCCTCGCGTCGGCACCAGACTGTAAAAGGTCAAGGCGAAGGGAAATGTCACATTGTACATAATATCTTAAGACATCTACTAACCCTGTGTGTTAAGTCAAGCAGAACAGGATAGACAGGAAGTGAGAAATCCTGTAATGCTATTCCAAATCCCTGAGATTGGTATTCCGAGCATTTGACATTCCGCTCCCACCTTTCTTATCACATTCCCCTTGTAGTTACCGAGTTATCAAAGCTTTTTCAGGGCCAGAAAGGTCACTGTCGGATATCTCTCTGAAAGGCAGGCGTGAATTATCCAGGCTTAGCACCTGGCTCGCATGTAGATGCTTGCTCTTCGAAAAGTTGGATATTGATGAAAGGCCAAGTGACCCAAGTGATAAGCTGTACTTGAGCTCTCGAAAGATTATAAAAGTGTTTCTTTCGAACTAGAAAGAGAAAAGAAATAGTACCTTTTAGATCTGATAGATAATGAAGTTTTGGATAAACAATTGAAGATAAAGCGAGACCGGGATGTGGGCCCACCCATAGTCATCTCATTCTATCTCACTCATCTGCTCTCTCATAAGGATGAAAGACAGAGACATTTTGACTCTTGGTGATGCCACAAAGAACGCCATTTGTCATTTTTGCCTTGAACCCTTTGAACCTTAAGAGCGTTGTCAGATTGTAAAATTCGAGTCCCTCAGGAGGAGAGGATTCATCTGTGGACTGCATTTTGTCATCACTAATGGTGTGTAGCTTTGATTTAGCATTGGATTCATCTTAGAAACTGAAGATAGATTGCTGCATCATGGACATTTATAGTCAGCCATTTATTATCACAGTGGTTTAGTCTATTCAGAATAATCTTTTGTCTTCACATTAGCTATTTCAGTCACAATTCAGTGCCAATATTGACTTCTGTGTAGGTTTTCTTCTTCTAGGAAACTTCTTTACTATGCATTTTGTGAACTGTTTCAACAGTAGTTGTAATTTGATTTTGTTAGCTGGCAACTGAGCATTGTAAAGGATGGATTCTCTCTCAGGGACCCAGCAAATCTAAAAATACCAGGATTTCTTCTTCTGATAATGAATTTTGCAATACCAAATAAACAAAGCATTACTTTAATCTTGTCAGCTAAAAACAAGCTATTTTATGCTACCTGTCTGTTAGGCCACAAAGAACTTCTGTATTTACTTGTAATGTATTTGCTTATGAGTTTAGCAAGTACAATACAATCTCAAAGGAAATTGTTAATGCTCAACGATTTAATGCTCAACGATATAAAAATATTTTGAGTTTCTATTTATTAAACAAATTTCCTTCATTGTATCAACTCAAATTTTTAATTTCAATAAACTCAAAATTTTAAGGCAACCAGGTTACTTACTTTTTTAAGTTACACCAACAAAAAACAACCAAATTTTTTTACAGTGTGGTTATTTCAGTCAAAGTTGCTCTTCTATCAGCTTGAATCAGTCGGCCCATTCTTCTCTGACCTCTAGCCTCAACAAGGCATTTTCGCCCACAGGACTGCCGCATACTGGTTGTCTTTCCCTTTTCACACCATTCTTTGTAAACCCTAGAAATGATTATGTGTGAAAATGCAGTAACTGAGCAGATTGTGAAATACTCAGACCCGTCTTGCACCAACAACCATACCACGCTCAAAATTACTTAAATCACCTTTCTTTCCCATTCTGAAATTCAGTTTGGAGTTCAGGAGATTGTCTTGACCAGGATCACATCCCTAAATGCATTAAAGCAACTTAATCTTGTCAGCTAAAAACAAGCTATGTTATGCTACCTGTCTGTTAGGCCTGTATTTACTTGTAATGTATTCGCTTATGAGTTTAGCAAGTACAATACTATCCCAAAGGAAATTGTTAATGCTCAATGATTTTGCTTTCATACAGCATGATAAATAATGAAGTTAATATAATTCTTAGTTCTATTAAGTTTAATTTAATTGACAACTTTGTCTCACACCCTTCTAAACATTTTTTAGGAGGCAGTCCAAAATATTTCGTAGAGTATAAACCTACAGTGAGTTTAAATGGTGCTTCTCAGGTCATTTGGTCTTGGAAAGATTTGATGATAAATGTTTGAGTTCATATTGAAACTCTTGACATTTCATTTCAGATTGTGAAATCTCAGCATAGTTTGAAAGTCTTTTTACAGATGAACATCCGGAGAACCAAAATATTCCATAAGTATTTGCTTTCTTATTACAAGAAACAATTGATAGATGCCGTGTATGATTTTTTTTCTACAAGAATTAGCCATCTCAGTATTTGATTAATAGCCTTTTGGTTCTAGGAGAACAGCATATCAACAAGGTCATGATGCACAGTTGGATATGTGACTCCAGGCAACTGTTGAAAATGCCTTAATTCCTGATGGATTGGTTAAAGGATTCAAGAAACATATCATCATTAATTCTCATATGCTGAACATGTCACTTTTGTTTTGTTTTAGGAAGACACAAGTAAATTCTATCCATTTTGTTTGCTTAAAATGCAGAATGCAATGTTAATAAGGTGCCACACTGTTTATTGATTCAAAGTCCAACCATCACATACCAATCTCAGAGACATTATTTATAACTCATTTACAATTCCATTAACGAAATGTATAACTAAAATATTTTTCAGCCAAGAGTCAATTTGAATAAAACTAGTAAAACAAAGGTTGGCTGCATTTGCCCATGCACTGTCAGGTTTGAGGCGAGGACTAAAGATGTAGAGTTGATTGTAGTGATGTTTGGTTCTTGAACAAATTGTTCTTTTGAGCCGGTTCATAGGAAATAACCGGTCGAGCTGAATCGAACTCGTTCTGGGTTGATGGCAGAAGATGCACTGCCGAGGTAGTTATTTACTGATAAATTATATTTTTTTCATAATTTATGAAATATATTTTGTACTGTGTACTGAAATATGTCAAAAACATCATAGAGCTCAGATAGTCATGTGTCATATGTCATTTGAATGGTCTCATGGAGTAGAATACAGAAAAATGTGGAAAACATAATTTTCATCCGATTTTGACGATTAAAAAGAACACAAACTCACCGTAATCTGTCACTTAGATCTAAATATAATTCTCATGGAGATATAATAATAAAATGACACCATACGGAAAAAAAAAATAGTTTGAAGAGGTTTTGGACACTTGGCTAAAGAAAAAGGGTACATTGGTTCCAAATGCTACATTATAACTTTTGATTAATTTATACTATCACCTGAAAATTTGAAAAGCAACTCAAAAAATTCCCTCAGGGGTTAAAGAGTTAAATAGCGTATTATTAATAGCAAAAACACAACAAAAAAAAACTTTCTGTTCATACATTGTACTGTCTATTGTGCATGCAGGTTATATTAGTTGTTAAGCAAAATCAAGGAGTTTATAAGGCTTTATAGTTTATAATTTTATTAGTTCTATATACTCTCGACGTGTAGAACATTCCCGCGTTTGTGCATCACAACCAATATAAACACAGAACACATCAACACACTTTGACAGAAGAGCATATGCCCCAAATAATAAACTTAAAACAGCATGCTTTCACAACGAGACCAGTAACGGGACCAGTACACAGGACCAACGCCAAACTAAACTATACACACAACTACTCCCCTACTAGATGAAAAAGCAGATGACCTGAGTGAACATGGAACCAGACCCTCATAAAGAAAAGACCATAGGAGTGTCAGGGCTCTGTCATCAACACGAATAAGTCAGACCCAACCCTGACATGCATAATGGTCAGAGATCGATTTGCCATTTTGTGAGATTGTCAAATGGGTCATAATTTTTGCCACATTGTGCTAAACCTTTTTTAGAGGAACAATGTGAAATGCAAAAAATTCAATGTTGCTTTTTTTTCAGCAAACTGAATTGTGCAAACATTGGCCGTCCAGTGATTGTTTCCTCCTCCTAAACACATATCATTTCAACACAGTTGCTTTTAACCCCATTTTTGCTTCCAATCTCATAGGAGCTTGCCAATTTTCACAAGTGCATTCCAGTTTTCTGTGCAATATGTATCAAATGGTCTGAAAAAAGGACTATAGGTGGACCATGATAATGCCTTATTGATACGCCAAAATAAATGGACTTAAAACAGCAAAGGGTGCCTGCAACTCTAAGAAAGATGAATGTACTGAACAATAATTGATTAGCAGTCTCTCTCTCTCTCTCTCTCTCTCTCTCTCTCTCTCTCTCTCTCTCTCTCTCTCTCTCTCCTCCCCCCCCCTCTCTCTCAGCATCCTGTAACCTTGGTCATGCACCATCATTTCCCTCTAGGCCTGTGATTGTATATGGTACATTTTCTACACTGAAATGTAATGAAAAAGTATTGGAAATGCAATGACGTGCTTTAATCTATCTACACCAGGGGTGCCCAGTCCTGTTCCTGAAGATCTAGGGTGCTTCTCAATACTCAAATTGACGCTTCCTCGTTTCCCCGCTCCTCCGTCATCCAAGTTGTTGCCGGAAACCGATCAAAGTTAGCCACCTTGAAGAACATCTCAATTCTCTAATTGCACCAGGAGGAGGCGAAGAACGGGCTTCCAGAAGAGTCATGAGCGATACACAGGCGTATCCAATGCAGAAGTCTTTCTTCTCGAGAAGCCTGATACACGTCCCCCTTCACACGTCACAACAATTTTAATTGATGCTTTACTTTGACAGTTAAATTAAACCACATATCAGGCATATTTCACCGTGGGATCTTGCTTTATTATTATTATTATTGTTATTATTTATTAATTTCTTTAATAACCATCAACTTAAGGGCAGGTCCCTTGAGTGCTGCTGATGAGGCTTTGAAGTGACGCTCGAGTGATCAAGAATATTCCAATATACAAATAAGATTTCCTTCAATTCCCCCATCTTCAAAGTGGAGCTGAGACACGAGGAACGGAAATGAGGATGCACAAATAATAAATTGGAAGCACCCATACCTTCCTGCAAACTTCAGATCCAACCCTGCTCAAACACACCAGTCTGTAATTATCAGGTGCCCCTGAAGATCTTAATTAGCTGTTTCAGTTGTGTTTGATCAGGATTGAAGATGAAATTTGCAGGAAGCTAGATCTCCAGAAATAGGATTAGGCATCGCTGTTTGGATCTTAAATAGGCAACTACTTAAGAATTAATGACTGGATAATTATCACAGTGGTTATTATATTTCTTGCATGTTATATGTATGGGAATTTTGGTTATTTTAACCCTAATTGATGGAGTGTGTAGCTTTTTTAAAAAATTATTTCTTAAACAACCATGTAGGAAGACTTACCATGGTCATATTCCAGGCTGAAAAAACAAGCTGTGAAAGAATGGTTGGGAGGGAGCGTGAAGGATCATTTTCACACATTAATTGGCAGCTCTGAGTCCAGACCTTAAATCTATTGATAGTCTTTGAGATTTGCTGGAGAAGACTTTTCAAATATAAGATCTTGACCAAAAATTAAATCAACTCTTAATGGAAATAAGTTTTGTGATGTTTTTTTCCCCATCTATAGGTGCCATTTTTGAGGTGCATCTGATCTCATTGGAATTCATTATTTGTATGCCGTACAACTTTAAGGCACACATTCATCTTGGATAAATACTATTACATTACATATAGATGTATGAAAAGCTTATATAGTATAAACATTTTTACTTGAGATTATGAGGTTATATTAATTGTAATATTACTGTTCTTCTCAATCACTTTGGCCCATTTTTTCAAAACAGTGTCTCTAAACTGTAAATGTTTATCCCCTCCAGCTTTACTCGCCCCGTTCAGGGATGCGTTTCCTAAAAGCATCGTTAGCCAACTATGGTTTCAAGTCCCGTTGTTACTTACATAGTTGAACCAGTCAGTGTTTTCCGACACCATAATTCCAATGAACATTCGCAAACTGCATCGTAAACTTGCACGGTTGAAACGACGGCTCTCGACCTGTGGTTAGAAGCATAGTTTCATAGTTTGCTTGACATGTGGGCTTAATAAATACTTATCTTGAGCAAAATAAGCATGCTGACATTTAGTACAATCTATATCTTTTATTTCGAATAAATACAAATGTCCTTTATGTCTTTTTAATTTGTCAAGAGATTTAAATCACCTTTTTTGAAGAGTGCACATGTGCGGACACGCTCTAGTACTTAAGAACGAGCCTATTGAATCAGGAAATAAAGCAAAATAACTGAGAAAAACAAGAATTTATCCTCAGGTGCCATGTCCATAATGTATAGCAAAAGATCTAGAATAAATTCGATCTCAAAATAATGAATTAAAAGCAGTTATTACACCACCACCTGTGTGACATCATTGCCCAACTTGGTTGAATTGACAGGTTTGCAACAATACGGTTTCGGGAAACTGCTCGCTAGTCGTGACTAGCTAGTTGATTTCTTCAACGATGCATGGTAGTTCAGCAGTGAGTTACGTCGTTGCACGGGAAACGGACCCCAGAGTGGGACTCGAACCGGTGAACCAGTGAACTATATTGCATGTCTGCAAATTGTAGTAACTCACCTAAAATATTATATTCAGGTGTCAAAACCTAGTTGTTGTGTCAGTTAATTGGCCAATGTCACCAAAATAAAATGTTTCTGTCATTGTGTGAGCCACACTATAGTCAAACCATGTCAATACAAAACAGTCAACTGTGGAAATTATTATATAAATATTTCATGTATGTTGGTAAGTCAATACTGTACACAGAATATGAACATTTGTATTTATACAGTACGTGTACTGTAAACTAAAAACTTTTTAAAAACATAATTTTTATTTTCAATTACATATACCTTAAGTGTTACTGTAAATTCATAAACACAGAAAATTACAAAGAGAAAATTGCCACAAAATGAGATCCATTAACTCTTTCCCCGCCTACACTGAATTTCCCACTATTTGTGAGAAACCGCTTTACCGCCAAACACTGATTTTTCCGGGTTTCCATGTTTTCACTTTTAGAGGCTATTTTCTCAGCTTTTTGTTCAAAATGTTGCTTTTTTTAATGAAACATCCATATTCAAGTGTTGATAAAAAAGGAATGCATGAAGCTAGAATAAAACTTTTTTGTTGTTGAAGAGGCTCTTTATTTTGATATTTCTTTTGACATGCTCAGATATTCATAAAACAAAATATTCTATAGACTATTCAATTTTTGTCAAAACCCCTGGGTATGGCTGGCAACTTTTAAAAAAAAAACACTGACAAGGTAAGAGTTAAAAAATAAAAAAATAAAAAAATAAGATTTTTTATCAATATCACATCAATATTTTCCCTCCTTGAGTAGCGCAACCATCCCCTGCAATGATCACCTGTAATATCCTCACCAGTAGCTAGCATTCATGGCATCTAACAGAGATCTTGTGGTCAGTAGTCATATACTTTCCCCATCAATTCGGAAAAAAAAACAAAACAAAAAAAAAAAAAAAAAAAAAAAAAAAAACTCTTCTATTGGATTCAGGAATGGGGAGTTTAGTGGAAGGAACTCCATTTCATGTGCAGCCAACTTTATTTAACAGTGTTGGTTCCACACTATAGAAGCTGACATTATCCCAGACATATATAAGCATATCTGGTCTAACTAAATCTCTTTTTGTTCTAGTTTTAGGTCTCTGTAAAGGGTGTTTAGGAAAGCTAGTAGAATTGTGGCGTTATAGGGCCCAGTGTGTGGAATATGTATGCTTAGATGTCAAAAAAATGTATACAGTCATCTTAGTTTCACTAATTCCATTCAAAAGTTGAAACTTGTATATTATGTTCAATCATTATACGCAGAATTATATATTTCTATATATTATATGTTTATTTATTTTAATTTTGATGATTATAACTGACAAATAAGGAAAATCCCAATTTCAGTATTTTAGAAAATAAGAATTTTGTAAAAAAAAAAAAGGTTCAATATTGAAGACACCTAGTGCCACACTGTAATCAGCTAATTAACTCAAAACACCTGAAAAGGCCTTTAAATGGTCTCTCAGTCTAGTTCTGTAGGCTGCACAAGGAGGGCAAGACACAAATTGCCATTGCAAAAGAGGCTTGCTGTTTACAGAGCTCTGTGTCAAAGCACATTAATAGAGAGGCGAAGGGAAGGAAAAGATGTGGTAGAAAAAAAGTGTAATAGCAATAGGGATAACCACACCCTAGAGAGGATTGTGAAACAAAACCCATTCAAAAATGTGGGGGTGAACTGAGTGAACTGGTCACAAAGAGTGAACTGCAGCTGGAGTCAGTGCTTCAAGAACCACTACGCACAGATATATTCAAGACATGGGTTTCAGCTGTTGCATTCCTTGTGTCAAGCCACTCTTGAACAACAGACAGCGCCAAAGCATCTCGCCTGAGCTAAAGACAAAAAGGACTGCTGAGTGGTCCAAAGTTATGTTCCCTGATGAAAGTAAATTTTACATTTCCGTTTTGAAATCAGGGTCCCTGAGTCTTAAAGGAAGAGAGGAGAGGCCCAATCCCCTTTGATTGAGGTCCAGTGTAAAGTTTCCACATTCAGTGATGGCTTGGGGTGCCATTCCATCTGCTGGTTTTGATCCACTGTGTTTTCTGAGGTCCAAAGACAATGCAGCGGTATACCAGGAAATTTTAGAGCACTTCATGCTGCTGACCAACTTTATGGAGAAGCAGATTTCATTTTCCAACAGGATTGGCACCTGCACACAGTGTGCAATCAGTACCTGGTTTAAGGACCATGGTATCCCTGTTCTTAATTAGCCAGCAAACTTGGCTGAGGGTAAATCTATGGGGTATTGTGAAGAGGAATATGCGATATGCCAGAGCCAACGATGCAGAAGACTGAAGGCCACTATCAGCACAACCTGGGCTCTCATAACACACGAGTAGTGCCACAGACTGGTCGACTCCATGCCACGCCACATTGCTGCAGTAAATCAGGCAAAAGGAGCCCAAACTAAGTATTGAGTGCTGTATATGCTCATACTTTTCAGTTGGCCAAGATTTCTAAAAGTCCTTTCTTTGTATTGGTCTTAAGTAATATTCTAATTTTCTGAGATTCTGAATTTGGGATTTTCCTTAGTTGTCATAATCATCAAAATTAAAAGAAATAAAAAATTGAAATATATAGCAGTCTGTGTGTAATGAATGAATATAATATACAAGGTTCACTTTTTTAATGGAACTAGTAAAATAGATCAACTTTTTTGATGATATTCTAATTATATGACCAGCACCTGTATAATGTACAGGGAATTTTTCTGTACTTCCAAGTATGCACCATTGGCTTACCTGGATACACTGGTCTAGCAGCTCCTTCACTCTTTCACCATTCCTCTCAAATGCGACCTTGTAGAGTTGTTTCATAGTCATTTGATGTTTTTCAGAACTCTGTCTATAGTGGAAATGCTGAAAGAATTTATATTTGCAAAGACATCATTGTTGCATTTTGGATCTCTTTTAACCTGATGAAATGGTTGCCTATGACATTGTTGCAAATGTCTTGTTTATTCTGACGGCTAAATACTGCTCTTCTACTTCCAGCATGATGTTGTTGTGCAGTCCTATATATGTAGAATGTAAAAACAGACTTTTATTTACCTTTACAAATATTAAACAAACAAGCCATGTGCAATTAGTTATTAGAAAGAATGAAAAATGAAGCACTGCAAAACTGAATGAATGTTTCAAAGTTGCATCAACCAGAAATATGCTCAGTTTGTCATATGTTGACATTGCAGTCCAAAACATCTATTTTATGATTTCATCACAGCTTACATGTTTATCAAGTTGGGGTGACGATCAGTTTCGATGATCCGCAGGGAGTTAGAAATATAAGTGTTTTACATCTGTGCATCAGAGAATGAGTTTAAACTTTAACAGTGTGTTTCCTCAGTAGTGGCAGATGGGGGAATGTGTGTTAATGCTTTACTCTTAACCGTTCTGAGTCCACTGGGGATCCAGCAGGAAATCTCTGACAGAATTTGTCTGGGCAGAAGGAACAAGCTGACGATGAATCATACGATTAAACAGAAATGTCTTAATCTTGTATCTGTTATCTCTATTTCTGGAGTCAAAAACTCTTAGAAAAAGAAAATATGCCGTTCTTCCACCAATTTTATGTTTTTGAAAGAAGTTGCTTGTCTTGCTCAACATACAATATACATAAATAAAGGTAGACACTTTAAGCTTTGAGCACTTTAACCTATCGTTCATGCCTGTTAGGTCAAAAATTACGGCGTATTTTAAGTTGTTTTACACTGTCATGAGGAAAATCCAGCAAAATGCATGGCACGTTCTTTGGGTTCAGAGGGATAAAGTGGTCATATGATGCTATGTAGCTGTTTGTTCATATATAAGATCTGAAGAGTTTCAAAGCTCAAAGTCTTGAATCCAAAAAAGATATTCTTTGTAAAAGTTAAAGCTCAGCCACACCTCCTAAAACACTTCATTCAACCCCTCCGCAAAAAATCTATGTCAGTGTGTGGGGGCAGAATTTCATAGTACCGCCTAAATGTAGACGCAAAGAAACAAGGCGTAACTTCTTTGCTCACTGTAGTATTGTTTTCGTCAGGGTGCCACCATGCTGTGTTTTTTGTTGCTACTATTTTTGGCTATCCAAAAGATGGGAAAATTAGAAAACAGCTAAGCTTTACTATTCCAGAACAGTACAACTGTTTCACCTGGGAGAGCACAGAACGTTTCTACATCTTTATCATTTTTGCGATAACAAATGCAAACTTACCAATCTGATACTTTCTGGTTCAGTCGTGCTGGCAACATTGATCGATCAGCTTGGTCATCTGCATCATCCGGATAAGATTCAGGTTCAGATCGATAAGGTAGGACTGACATTATCATGTGTGAATATTTCTTTGCTTTGGGAGCTGATGTTCCAAATATGGTAAAAAGCGAGACATTTCCGTGATATGGCAATCACAATGCACTGGATTGCTGGCCAATCAGAGCACACCATGCTTTTCAGAATGATAAACTTTGTAAAAAATTGACACGTTTCAGAAAGGAGGGGCATAGAGGAGCAACAATAATGTACAGTAGGCTATGTGTAAAATAATACTTTTTTGAACCTAAAACTGTGTAAAAAACATTGCATTAAGACAAAAAGCAAGGTAGTCAGATGTTTTGGGTTAAAGATGGAGAACTGTAGGACTTGGCAGTGACTGCAATTGGCTGTGCATCATCTGCCGATCAGTAATTCCAGCAAACACTAATACTGAGAATTTCTAGGACATGAGCAAGAAGCAAACACACTGGAACAGAGAACTGAAAACAAGCTGAACAGAGAGAAACAGTGGAAATGAGCACCACAACGATCTGACAAAAGACAAGAGCAAACACACTGCAAAGGCAAGACTGACATGCTTCAGGTGCGCTGAGGAGATTAGCTCATCAGCCGAAAGGCATTGCCCAGCAACACAGGCCGCCAATCGGTGAGACAAAACACAAGACACGCATGATGAACACATGGATATGTGAACCGTGACAGTAAGCCATACTATCATAACACCAGGGAAGCAAAAGTAAGTTAACAAGCAAATGACAGTGGGGGCAATTCACAGATTATGAACTAAATAAGAAAATGTGGTGAAACATATGTAAGTCAGTTTTTCAGTGTAACAAATAACATCTTAGTGGCCATTCACATATGCCAATGTGCTACTTATCCATTGTTTTTAATGTAAACTTGCTAGACAGACATGTGAAACCATGCATCTTTTGCAGCGTCTCACCCATGACACACCAAGTTAAAATCTTTTTAACTTTTAAAAAGCTACTCTCAAGACTTTGCGTTTTTCCTCATTCCACTGTCTTTTTTTTTATCAAATAAATTGAGCCTTGATGAGAATTAGATACTTTATGTCCTTTTGTGTATTTATTTATGTTTTACTTTAGGCAAGATCTCCACTGGTTTATCTCCTCAACTCAATTGCTGTTTTCTTTGAGTTTTTCTTGTCTTTTAACCCTATTTTCAAACTGGCTGTGGTTTCTTCTAAAGATTCAGACAGGCTTACAAGGCACCATAATGTCACTCAAATTATCTAGATTCAAGAGATTCATACTCGAGAGCTTTAGAACAAGAAAACATTTAGTGACTTCAGAAGCCTTTTCTCTGTGGAAATGTAATCCCAGGTTGAAAAAAATAAGAAAGAAGGCTGCTCTGTCAGATGCCGTTTGTATTCTTTCTGCAGCTGTTGCATGTACAGGATTGTAGGATTGTAGTATACATCATGCTGCCTATAAATAACCAGATACAGTTAATTTAATAGACAGATGAATTCAGACATGTCTTGGTGTCTTCCTACTTCCAAATGCTGCCCGAAGGTCACATTTTTATGTTTTTGACAGCAGCTGTCTAGATTTAGACAGTGTATTTAATTATTTAGGCAAACTGACTCATTCTGTCTCATTATTAACAAAGCAGGAATACCTACTTTATTTTAAGGTGACGTAATTACATTGTAATTAAATAAGTATTGAGCTATATTAATTTACATGTACTTACTATAGTTCTACACACTTTTAGAAAAAAAAGGCACAGAGGAGGTACAAATTTATTCCTTGGGGAACAACACATATAACTGTACCTTTAAATGTACACAATTGGTCCATAAGGTACAATTATACAATTTTCTTCTCTACTTTAGCAGCTAGGGGTAGGCAAGTTCGGTCCTAGTGAGTTGCTGTCCTGCAGTTTGGCTCCAACCCTGAAAGATGTCTATAGAAACTCTTATTGAGAATTAAAAGGTTTAGATGTTGAAGTTTTATTGAAAATGTTTGGTCACCATTATGGTGATCAGTGTTTCCTTTAGTTGGGCAGTTTGACTCATGTGAGTTTGTGGTTTTTGTTATAGTGCACATAATCTGTTCATATAAAAAGCCATAAACAAAAATGGTCCTGAAGAAAAGTGTTAAAACTAAAATGTGGCTAAAAATGTTAATATATAATATTCACCTTTCTTGCAACTTTCTTGCTACAGATCAGATGTTCTGAATTTTGATTTTTAAATACATTGTGGGGAAGAGTTTAGACGCACACATATCAAGAATCATCTTATGAATCTCAACAATGGTGACAAACTTAATGCTGCAATGCATGCTGGGTGCCATGAGTTTTATACTGTGGCTGCGCTTAGTAGGGTTGGAGCTAAACTGCAGGACAGCACCTCAAATTTGCCTACCTCTGATTTAGAGGTACAAAAATGTACCCTTTATTGACAGCCACTTGAACCTTAAAAGGTACAATTTTGTACTATTTTTTTTAAGATTAATGCTGGGTGTAGTGTTAGTTACTTGTTAATTCTGCACAATTTACTGTTTTTAATATAGTAAGTGCAGTAATGTGTAACTACGTCACCTTAAAATAAAGTGTTACCTTTACTTGTGTAAATCTTGAGCTTCTCTTTACAACCAAAAACGTTTGTCTTCTAAAAAAATCTTATTATGCAGAACACATTTAACACCAAAAATAGGTAAATCGTAAAATTTCATCCACACATACATTTACCTCTTTCAATGGGATTTTAAGGGGCAGAAGTTTGTTAAAATTGTCTGATTGGAAACTCAACCATTTCATTATCTCTTATGGTTTTAAAATGCCGTTATTTTGTGAACTTTTAATGCTTCATTGAACTCATTGTGTTGTGACACCAAAGAATGAGACTGAACTGATAACAGGTTCTTCTTCTGAGATCGTTAACTTTTTGCGGTCTGTGAAGCATCAGTGCTGCCAACAGTATGATTAGTCTAGACATGTGATAAAGATTCTCAGCTCAGAGTGGGCTGAAATGATAAGTTGAAATTCACTGTAAACTGCCTATTACATTTATCAAGTTAAAAGCTACAGTAATGTGTTTATGATGTGGAAATGTGTCTTATGTCTTCTCAGTATTCTACTCTATAGTGCTCCATGATAGGTGCACCATGTGAATGCAGTGGCACAGTGAATCTCTCTTGCAGAAAGACAGTTTTCATTCATAAACACCCTATGTAGTAGAAGGTGCTGTGACATGTCATGGGAATTTAACGATTGACTTCAGAGTTATTTTAGACTTTGAACCCCCAGAGTTATATTGTGCTGTATGTGTTAAAATAGCCTTATGTTATGAAATGGATGTCTTGTGGCCTTTATGCCTGTCTGATGAAATAGTCATAGCTGAGGGACAGAATATGGCAATAACCGTATATCAAAGTAATTACTCAATTGACAACCTGATTAAAGATGGTCATCTCGTTTCATTGATTTAATCTTCAAGGGGATGGCTAGCCAGACACGTTATCCTTTCAATGGACCAAGTCAATTTCCACAAGATAGTGTTGGCCAGATTGGCCCAACTGGTTTGAGCTAATAGAAAGCCTTGTAGAAAGTAACTCAAATAACCACTTGTTAAAACGGAGGTCTGCTGACAAGCACAATCATGGACAAAAAAAGCAGATTGGGTTCAGCAGCAAAAGACATATAGAGTTCCACTCCAGATAAGAACAGGAAACAGAGGCTACATTTCATACAGGCTCACCAAAATTTGACAATAGAAAATGTTGCCTGGTCTGATGAGTCTCAATTTCTGCTGTGGAATTTAGATAGTAGGGTCAAAATTGGGTGTAAGCAATATGAAAGCATATTCTTTCTGTCTTGTATCAACAGTTTAGGCTGCTGGTGGTGTAACAGTGTGGGGATATTTTCTTGGCACATTAGTACCATTGTTTTAATGCCACAGCCTACCTGAGTATTGTTGCTGACCACATCCATCCCTTTATGACCACAGTTTATCCATCTTCTGATGGCTACTTCCAGCAGGATGACACGCAATGTCACAAAGCTCAAAATCACATTAAACTGGTTTCTTGGAGAGGACAATGAGTTTCAAATGGCCTAAACACAGTCACCAGATATCAAACCAATAAGGGACCTTTGAGATTTTGCGTGTGATGATATCATGTCAGTATGGACCAAAAAACAAGGAATGTTTCCAGCACCTTGAATTTAAAGAATTAAATCCGTTTTGAAGCCGAAAGCAGAGCCAACCTAGCCTAGAAATCTAGATGCACCCTAGCGGCAGCGAATTTAATCTGCCCGCAAGTGTCGTCTAGGAACTCTCAATACCCTTCTGAGCTGTATTCCTCACAATCTGGATGGGCCAATCACATCGTGTATAGAGTCGGTGGGCGGGGCCATAATGACGACGGCCGAGTTGCTTTTGCGTGCTTCTAGTAAACACAGAAACTGGCGAATGGCGGCAGCCTTTCGAATCAGCTTTGACTGCGATTCTGGAAGACTTGGAGTTAAGCTTTTCTCTGAGAAAAGAACAAAGAACGGCACTGAAGTCATTCTTAAAAAGGGAAGATGTGTTCGGAGTTTAGCCGACCGGATACGGCGAATGTTTAATCTGTCAGCGAGCTCTGCTTCACCTTCGTTGCTCTGGTTGGTGTAGCGCTATCCTATCGCGTGCAGAGGGAATTTGAAAGACAACCGTTTATCCCGCCCCACGGATTGAGCCCTGTCTATGGTGAGTTTCCAGACCAAACATCTTGATGTGGGTCTGGCTTGTCAGGCTAGAGCCAACCCAGTTCTAACAACTACCTAATAAAGTTGCCAGTAAGTTACTGAATTTGGGATTTTCCTTAGTTGTCACTTATAATCATCAAAATTACAAGTAATAAACATTTGAAATATATCAGTCTGTGTGTAATGAATGAATATAATATACAAGTTTCACTTTTTGAATGGAATTAGTGAAATAAATAAACTTTTGATTATATTTATATGACCAGCACCTGTAATAAACTGTTTGTATATTATATAGCCTATTTCATTAATTTTATTTATTTCCCATGATGACAGTAATTAAGTAGACATTATTTATTTTAATTACAGTTTAGAGTTCTGAGTTTAGAGTTCTGCATCATCTGTAATGCAGTGGTCATCTTTATCTATAGATTTTGTAATAATTTTGTTCAATTTGTCATGGACCAGCCATATAAACAATTGGTCATTAATCTAAATGTTACACAGGGTGGAGAAACCTCAGCACTTAATCTTCCTTGGAATTTTACGTTTTCGTTGCCAAGCCTGAAAAGACCAGCAGTGGCTCATCGAGGAGGCAGTGTGGTTATTTTTTATTTTTTATTTTTTTAAAGCCTAACAACTTCTTGTTTTGCAAAATCTTAAGCATCTTCATTAAAGTTTTTAATGGTGTCAGATAATGTTATCACCACCACAAAGCCAACAGATGGGCTTCCACTGTATCTTTATTAATGTCTGCCTCAGTCCTCCTCAATATATTCTCCAGCGTGAGCTGCTGTAATCGTGACATGAGGCTGGATGGGGAAGAAATTACCTTTCAGAGCCTTGTTGTGACACAAATAGCTGCATTTCCTGTCAGTGATGGATTTACACTCATTGCAGTGCTGTTCACTCATGTTGTGTGTGGTATAGTCTCAAAACAGATATGAGATGTGAATGCTAAATCATTCATTCATGACATCTGAATATGACCTACTTTTTGCACTGTAAATTTAAAAAAAAAAAGTTTTATTTATTTCCTGTAAATTGCTTCCTTTAAATGCAGTAATACATTTATTTAGGGTGCCAGGTTGCTTGTTATTTTTTATAAATGTTTGACAGGTATCCATTTTTTTCCATTACAGTTTATGAAAGGCATCAGCCCCATGGGCATTTCAGTTTAAACTGAGACTTACTATGAGCATTGTGGTGCGATGTAAACAAAGAAACGTTTTTTTCTGATGCAATATTAAGAATATATGATGCTTTATATAGGTATATATATCTAAAATAGAGTCATCTAAAATCAGGTGCCTGACATTGCTCAATATCTCTGAAAAGTTTATTTACAGCGAAGAGCCCATGCTTAATCAATTACCTGCATGACACGAAAGGAATGCCATAGAAAATTGATGGATAATGAGCTACTCAGGCAAAGTGTTGAAGTTTCAGCATCATAGAAGTCATTTCCTTTATCCTTAAACACTGAGTAAAATTAAATGTGTTTATTGTTAATGACCCCAGACATTTTGCTTTCATTTAGCCATGTCTAATTCAGCTTAATATTCAACAGAACAGAAGAAGCACTGGTTTGAAGTGTTCTGCGGAGCGGAATCATCTTCCTTCCTTCCTTCCTTCCTTCCTTCCTTCCTTCCTTCCTTCCTTCCTTCCTTCCTTCCTTCCTTCCTTCCTTCCTTCCTTCCTTCCTTCCTTCCTTCCTTCCTTCCTTCCTTCCTTCCTTCCTTCCTTCCTTCCTTCCTTCCTTCCTTCCTTCCTTCCTTCCTTCCTTCCTCTGGAAAAGTCCACTTTTTTTCTTTCTTTCAAATCACCATATGGGCATTTGTATGAAAGCTTGACAATTTTTCTCACAATTATGACTTTATATCTCACAATTCTGACTTGAAATCACAGTGGTCTCTCAGTTTATTAAATTTATTGTCTAATAATGCACTACTGTGGATATAAAGGCACTTCCATCCATCCATCCATCCATCCATCCATCCATCCACATAATGTATTTAATCAAATGCAGAGAGAGAGAGAGTGTGGATCTCCCCAGCCTTTGGCAGGTCAGCATCAACCCGTTCTGGCCACTTGGGAAAGAGGCCAATGCTCAGTGAGGCAGCTGGATTATTAATAAAACGGTCAGGCTGAGATTGTGCTCGCCGTTGAGCCATTGGACAAATTTATCATTAAGAATCCAGCTTGAGTCTGCTGTACCTTTAACATAATTACATTCTATATTATAGGTATTTTAATTCATTACTGTCTGCAGTGTATGTGTTTTAAACTTTTTTTATTATTATTATTAGAATGTTTTTGAAATAAGTTGCTCAAAAATACAATAAAATAACAGTAATATTGTGAAACATTAGTTTAATTTGAATTCAAATGATTTTAATATATTTTAAAATGTTATTTATTCCTACATTGGCAAATCTGAATTTTCAGCATCATTACTCCAGTCTTCAGTGTCACATCCTTCAAAAATCATTCTTATTTGATGATCAAGAAACAATATTTAATCAATGTTGTGCACTTTGATATTTTTTTTCTTTCTTTCTTTGATTAATAGAAAGAACAGCATTTTTTTAACAAGTCATTCTTCACTGTCACTTTTGATCAATTTAATGCATCCTTGCTGAAAATAATGATTTCTTGAAAAACTATTTAAAAACAATCTATCTTACTAACCCAAAACTCTTGAACAATAGTGTACATATTTGCATTTGAATACCCCCGGATAAAAAAAGAGACCTTCCTGACAGTGACTGATGAAGGCGGATTGAGGAAGGCGGAAGGTTGTTCTTAGATGTTAAGTGTGAGGCGTCGGAGGCTGGAAACGCCACGGAAGTCATACCGATTTTGCATGCCACCTGCTCAATTTCCTCCACGACTTTTGTAGTTGGCAACCAGTGTCAAGATGACTGACAGGGGTTGTTGAGTAGGTTAACGTGATTCTTAAAAAAGAACAAGCCCAAAGGCATTATGTATTATGCATCTTCGCCTGAGAGAAGGAGTGGAGGAACATTTGTTTAACCGAAGGCCCTGCAAATTGGTTCTTTGCCATTTGAAAATTCCATTGTGTTCTTTGCTGTGCTATCTATGTGTTAAATCACTCTGTCGCACCTGTGAACACCTGTGTCACAGAAAACTGCTTTGTCGGCAGTGACGAGCAGTGTGTGTTTTATTGAGTAACCCATTACTTCTCCTTTTTCTTCTAGGAGACAATAATGGTTGGCCACATCTCTTTGATAACTTTTTCGGCATCCCCAGTAATAATCTTGGGACTAAGTCAACTGCCTGCTGTGAGTATTCTCTCGTTTTTATGTTTCGAAGGTTTAAGCTCTGCAACAGTTCAGAGAATCTGAACCTTGTAGAGAATATTTTGTTTCTTTATTGCATGTAAAAGCTAGTATAGCACATTTGGCATCTGTGTTTTGTTCTTCCACATGCTGAAACAACAGTGACAGATGGGTGACATGTATATTGCCTTTCACATTATTAAAATAAGCATGCTAAAATATTCCCTTGAGAGCATATTTTGTTGTTATAATTTTTAATTTATATACTATTTACACTACCGTTCAAAAGAGCCGTTAATGTTTTTTTTTTTTGTTTGTTTTTTTTATCGGGGGTCTTTAAAAATATATATAGATAACTTTTATTCATATAATAATGCTGAAAATCAAAAGACAAAAGTTTTTATTTTAAACTTTTTTTAATATTGTAATATTTGTATATATTATATATTATTATATTGTATGTATTAATATTGTAATATTTCCCAGCATTACCGTTTTCCTCTATTTGTGTTCAAATATGCATAGCATTTAAAAAATCGTAATGATCCCAAACTTTTGAATGTTAGTGTACAGTATATGCTATCATAACTTTATGCATTTAATTTTGTTTTTATCCTAATGGAGAACATTTCTTTATTAGTATTCATAAACTGTAAATGGTTTGTTAGAGCAGAGCATTATTAGACCATTGTTTGCGAGAGCTGTTAAATATATATTTTTCTAACAAATCCAAGCACTTGAACACCAGATTTAATAAACAGTAAATTGTCTTTAAATTAACGGGTATAATGAGTACATGCGGATACATAATAGCTGGGATGCTTGTCTGCTTGCTGAATTGGCTCAAATTTAATGAGTCAAAACAAATAATTGACAGCTGATTTTCATGCTAACTGTTAAATAAATCTTAAATTGAACACTTTTTTTCTTCTTAGGACTCTGTTCCACTTTGACATTCTGTTATGTGACTGACATGCTCTGGCAAGCATTTTCCTGTCAGATGCTGTCAGTACATCTGTATTTACTTCAGAGCAAACAAAACCAGCTGATCATTCTCAAACTAAAACATTATGAATCCCTGCTGTGCTTTTATGTGATTACAGCCTTGCCAGTCATCAATATTTACTCTGTTTGGAGTTGATGCCAAAGCATTGTTGGACAGACAGGTTAACAGCTTAGAATGGACAGCAGTGGTCTTTATATTGATGCAACATCTTTTTTCTTTTTTCTTTTTTAATGCATTTACTTTATGATTTAAAAAAGGCTGTTTGAATGTTTCAAAGTTTTATTACTCTGAGACTGAGAAGAAAATGAAACAAGATTCATAACTCTTGTATAGATCGTATCTTGAGGCTTATATGGTTTACGGTTGGAGGTGATAGTCAGCATGAACATACAGATGAATGTTCAGATGATATTGATGTGTTGTGTCACTGCTCAAATAATATGTGTCCAGCCATTTTTGCTGTGACTTTTAACCAGCTCTAAAGGTGATTTCTAGTGGACATAAGCCAGTTCCTCTCAAGTTCACACAGGCACACGGGCTAAGGAACCACAGGAGGATTGTATCACAGTATACACCCCCGATGGACATGTTCAATCGCATTCAACAACCAGAAAGTGTCAAAGCACTGATTTTGTCTTAGTTAGGAGGAACCATATGTGCATTGTTGTATAAAATGTATAATGAAAAAATATAGGGTCACACTTTAGATTGGGGTAAGGTATATATATTCACTGTTAACTAGTTTTCCCTCAATTATTATTTTTAGGTATGGGGTAGGATTAAAGGATTAGTAGTACACAACAAAAGTAAAATTAACCCATGATTTACGCCATTCTAGATGTATATAATCTTCTTTCAGACAAACACAATCGTAGTTATATTAAAAAATATCCTGGTTCTTCCAAGCTTGGTAGTGAATGGCGGACCTGATTTTGAAGTCCAAAAATGTGCATCCATCCATGATAAAGGTACTCCACACACCTCTGGGGGTTTAATAAAGGCCTTCTGAAGCAAAGTGATGCATTTAATAAAGACAAATATCCATATTTAAAGGGGGGGTGAAACACTCAGTTTCAGTCAATCTCATGTCAATCTTGAGTACCTATAGAGTAGTATTGCATCCTTCATATCTCCGAAAAGTCTTTAGTTTTATTATATTTATAAAAGAAATATAGGCTGTACCGAGTCTTTCCGGAAAAAAACGAGCGCCTGGAGGCGTATCGTGCGGGTGGAGCTAAAGGATGACGAATGCGCAAAGCGGTGACGTCCTCAAGTGTGGAGAAGCCCATCGCTATCGATCTCAGTATGATCCAGAATCATTCGGAGGCTGAAATAGAAACAGCAACAGCAGGAAGTCCGTCTCTGTGGTATGTACTGTATTTAGTGGCCTGTCAACATTTGTGTGTGTTTTCTAGCAGTTTATGAGGACATGATTCGGTTTATGGACTATTGTATGCGACCAAACCTTAGCAGTAGCAAGCAAAACGGTTTTGCACGTCAGACTAGTGTAACATTATACAAACAATGGAGTCCGTAAATGCATTTGAATGACGAAGCATGCGATCATGTCGTTTACTCACGCGACGAGCCAACATCATAGACATTTGAAGCAGTTTTACTCACCGGCTGCTTCCAAAGCAGGACCGAACCTTTATCGCTGGGACCGCTCCGTCAAAAACACACTTCTTTGGTATGATTTGGTGAAGTCCTGACAGCAGTGAATGGTGGAGATCCACCTTAGCGACACGACTGAAGCGATGTTGTGAAGCTTCCCGTCATTTCTGCGTTCAAATTGGGTCAAATGCAGCGCTGCCTTCCCGGAATGCTGTGCTGAAGCGTTGAAGTCACAATTTTAGGAATAAAGTGGAGCGCGGCGCCTGGATCGACTGGATCTGCACCTTGAGAGCAGTGTTAATGGGTGTGCATTTCCTCTCTCGCTATAGTCACGCGCGCGCACCCTACCGGGAGAAGAGCCCGTACGGCCCATACAAGGACCTTCCGATCTATTAACGTCAAGCCGAGCAATACTCGAAAAAAACTCTCCGAAACTTGTGAGAAACCGGAAGGAGTATTTTTGACACAGAAATACTCCATCAAACGTCCAACAATAGTTTTTGAAGTCTTTAACAGTGTAAAAAGCTCAGTATGCATGAAACAGCATTTCACCCCCCCCCCCTTTAAACCTTTATAAACTAAAATAACTAGCTTCCGACAGACGGCTGTATGCATCGATTTACGGTGAAAAAGTAAGCCTTGACCTGACACAATGTATTGAAGCTTAAAGGGATACTTCACTGCCTTTTCATATTAAACTATGTTATTCCCTTAACTAAAACGAGTTGATACATACCTCTCTCGTCTCAGTGCGTGCACTTAATCTCTCTGACGCGCGGTGACATTCTGATAGCATTTAGCTTAGCCCACTAAGCCCAGTTCATTCACTATGGAACCAAACAGAGATCAAGTTAGAAGTAACAAACACCTCCATCTTTTCCCTATTTAAATACAGTTACACAAATAGTTGAACGATCAAGTATGGTGACAAAATAAAATGATGTACTTCTCTAATCGGATTAAAAAGGAGAACTATAATGTATGGCGGATTAGCACTTCTGAGAGTACTTCCGCTCGGCGCAGTAAAAAGTCCCGGCCAAAACATCTTCCCTCACACCTCCCCCTCGCTCTCTCATTTCTGTCAATATGGAGATGTGAGGGGAGATGTTTCGGCCGGGACTTTTTACTGCGCCGAGCCGAAGTACTCTCAGAAGTGCTATTCCGCCATACATTATAGTTCTGCTTTTTAATCCGATTAGAAACGCGCCACGTTTTATTTTGTCACCATACTTGATCGTTCAACTACTCGTGTAACTGTATTTAAATAGGGAAAACATGGAGATGTTTGTTACTTCTAACTTGATCTCTGTTTGGTTCCATAGTGAATGAACTGGGCTTAGTGGGCTAAGCTAAATGCTATCAGATCGTCACCGCGTGTCAGAGAGATTAAGTGCACGCACTGAGACGAGAGAGGTATGTATCAACTCGTTTTAGTTAAGGGAATAACATAGTTGAATATGAAAAGGCAGTGAAGTATCCCTTTAAGCTTCCATAGGCATGAGCCGAAAACATGCCAGACTGGACACGTGTCGTGAATGTATGCCGCACGCTTACCTCAGCTCATCTCAGCTCTTCGCTCTTGGGATGAATAAAATCTGACTCCTGCTGCGTTTGTGCTGTGACACTACTGTGGTTTAAGCACTATTTGCACCGGATTAGTATAATCTAGGGATCTCCGTGGAAAAATCACTCCCCCGCATCTGAGTTTTGCGTGGCACATTCGCACGGGATAAGCAAAGCCTGTGATTTTACTGACTTATCTCCCGGATATGATGTCAAGACTTGTAAATGTTTTTTCGTTATAGATATAGCTATATGAAATCATAACCAGTCATGTCAATATCGTTTTGATTGTTTTATAGTAATAAAAATGATTTAGTTCAGTTAGAGAACAGACGCTACAATTAAAAACTGAACTGAGCACAGACCAGCGGCAGGAGTCAGATTTCATTTATCACGAGTGAGAAGCTGACAATATACGGTGGAAGATTTAGTTTCAAAGCTAAACGTAAAAGCGCCCATTTAAGCCAGCTTGTCATTGTACTGTTCTGCTGTTATGTTTTTCATTAAGAATAGTAGGCCTATTGATATTAATATTAAACACACCATTCTAGCAATTTGCTCCCAAATTGGTACTCATTCTAAAGTGAAAGTATAATCCGTGCGGCCGCACAGGAATTCATAACGGTGCGCATTATGAATGCAGCCTCCATTCTTCGTGAAAGATAAAGATAGAAATTCGCACAATTGGGGGGCAAGTGATAACCGGTAGCTGTGTGTGTGCATTCTGGGAGTTGTCTTTCATCCACATGAGACAAAAATCTCATTCTGATCCTAGAAGGCACCAAATTCAAAAATAATTTCACATTTCTACTAAATCAATGCATGGTGGGTGCATGAATTATGAAAAACATTATCTAGATTTTTTAAAGATTATTTTAATTTCTTTAATATGATTCTAAAATTGAAATCCATGTTCATTTTTATAAAATTACGCTTTATTTAAAAGTTATTTAACTGTTCATGTATGTGGACACCATGCAACTAAGGCGTTAAAATGGGACATAAAGCCACATATGACAATATGGAACATTGTGTTTTTATTATGGAATGTTATGCTATATAATATAATAAATATTAATGCATTTTATTATTAGTATAGTTATAAAACACTTATTGTAGGAATTAAATCGGTATTACATATATGTGAAAACCTAGAGCTGTCCTTTGCTGACTCATACTCCACATCCCTGCTGTTACTGTCACTTCCACTGTCCTCTGGGATATTCCTGGACTGAGTGCTTGACCTGTGCTGTCCCTGTACCTGTGCAAAAGGCAAATTTGTCTCGGTATGTATGTGTAAGGTTGCCATTTAATGCTGTAATATGTCATTTTTAATGATTATTTATGGTTATATATTTGTTTAATGTCTCTTTTATTACAATATAAGACAAATCATAACATCTTTGCAAAAATAGAACAGATATACTAGCAGGTTACAGAAATCAGACTTTATGCAATCTGACTCCACTATTGTATGACGTCCACATATATGGACAGTTATTTTTTGGTGCATAAAAACTAAATTTTACTCTAAATTTTATTTTATAAAATAATAACATATTCATCATACTTTACTGTACATACTAATATTATATATATATATATATATATATATATATATATATATATATATATATATATATATTAGCTCAATTGACCTCCTTGTATAAGAGTTTTTCACAGATATGTCTGGGGCATTTGGCACATGGCTATCGCTGTCAACCATCTTGGACTAATGATGTCATCAAGCAATGAATATTTGGAATACAAGACAGAAGCTAATGTTACAATACTGCTGTTGATCTAATGCCACTGCCCTCAAGTGGTTTGGAAGACATTACCTTGAGAAATGACCTTAAAATGGAGTTAAATGAACTGTCCCCAAAATGTGGACACCATGCATGAGTGTTAAATACACATTCATCTTCCCAGCACTGAAGTACACCTTTAATAAAGGTACATACAATAATGAACAGACAGGTAGCACAACACACACAAATTGTAACGTAGACCGATCAGAGAATGAATGTGTGGGACCAACTTGTGTAGCTAACACAAATGATTAATAGAACACAGCTGACACAAAATGAACTTATAATGAGGAGCAGGAAAACTGAACAAAGAAGCACATGATGAGAATGAAGATAAACGAAGGTCCATGGCTGAATCCGAAATCGCCCCCTAAACCCTCATTCACTATTCCCTACTTTAGCCCACTAATACAGTTTTGAAGTCAGACAGTCGAGTGTACACTCATTATTGTGGTGTAATGTGGGATTGAATGAGTGCACTCGAACATGTCCACTATGGTTTCGGACACCACTACAAAAGGCTGTCTCCTCCCCTATTTGAGGGTATGGATTCAGCCCATGATGAAGAAACTACCAGAACATAATGGTGACAAGTATGAGGTCCTCTCGTGATTATGATTTATTGTATCATAAATTTGACTTTTTATGTCTTAATTATGAATTTCCAAACTGTGGCGGAAATTAATGTATAGTTCATTGTTCAGAAATAGCTTAATTTTCAATCACTAATATTGTCCTCTAAGGAGCTTAGGTCATTTACATAGCAAAACCGCTTAAGCTGTTTCAATAATAGCAGATGTGATGGAAACATTCCCTACATGCACCCCAGCACTTGGACCATTGTTAATTAATGAGCTACAAGCAGAACCAAGTAACCCACGCTAAAATGGCCTGAATAACCAATTAAAATCCAGCCCGTGTTGGCAGTGATGACCCCGCTGTATTTGTCCCCTCATTACCAGCAAATTTATCACTGACAAAACAAGTTGATTGGTTTGAAGACAGTGCAAGCTTTATTATTGCACCATCTCTTCTCCACTTTTCTCCCCAAATTAGTCACTGCGGGCCATCCTGGTGTCTGTAAGAATTTATGAAAGATTTATGTTTCTTACTGTCGCCTCCCTGCGTCTTTTGCCCTGTTGTTGTGCTTTCTTTATCCAATGTTCAACATAAATAAGACTCTATTGGAACAATGTGTTGGCCACAGATGGCCTGTCGAGGCATTTACTTTCCCTGAGGCAGATTTTTTGTTCTGTTTAACTGCGATAAAGACTTTGTGTATCTCATGTGGCTCAGTTCTGTCTGGCTGACTGCACTGAACTGTCCAACTGTGGACACTGTCAGACTACATGTTTGTTTTTAGTCTTTACATAAAATAGACTTTTATGTACTTTATTTTAAATGATCTTTAACAGCTTGCTGTTAGGATGAAAAACTTAAAGGTAAAGTGTTTAATTTCTTTGGCTCTAAATCCAAATTACTGCACATAAAATGTATGTTAGAGAATGTTATATGATTCATTTATTTGACTTGTGTAATCTAAAGTAGCTGTTTCCCTGGTTTAATCTGATACTTTAAGCACATTTTTGCATTTCCATCCAGCGTTTTTTTAATTTATTTGATATTCCCGAATTCACATAAAAATAAGTGGATGGTAACATAGTGAATGAATGTGACAGGAATACAGTACACACACACACACACACACATTTGCTTTTGTGACATATGGGGACATTCCATAGGCGTAATGGTTTTTATTCCGTACAAACCATATTTTCTATCCCCTTACACTGCATCTATATATCACAGGAAACATTCTGCATTTTTACTTTCTAAAAAACTCATTCTGTATGATTTATAAGCATTTTAAAAAGTCAGGACATGGCCAATGTACTCATATTTCACCCTCTCCTTGTAATACCTATGTCATACCCATGTCATTACAAACATTTGTGTCCTCATATGTCTCTCTCACACACACACACACACACACACACACACACACACACACACACACACACACACACACACACACACACACACACACACACACACACACACACACACACACACACACACACACACGCACACACACAGGCAATTGTTTTGTGCTAAATGCTACATTTAAAGTAATAAAAGTAATACGATGCAATGTTTTTGTCACTTTAAAAGATTCACTTTATTCAAAAAGATTATTCTGTGTTCTTTACTAACTTTCTTGCATAAATTTAGATTGTGTGGATCTTGTTTCATATTATCTAATCCCAGCTAGTGTTTTAATGTTACCAATGCTGCACTGAGTTACCGATGAACTTTCATCCCTGGTCTCCCCTAAATCTCATGTTTTACATTTTCCTGACCCTGCTTTAAATACTAAAAAAATAAACATTACATGATTTTCTATTAAACTAAAGACAATAAAAATGCTGTACATAAATTCTATTGTTTAAATGTTTGTTGCATTCCAGCTTAAACACTCCCACTCTTTGCCATTAATAGAACCAACAGAGCCCTGCCTCAAATTCACATTATTATCTGGACATTTTGAGGTTATGACAATATACCAATGGCTTACTTTAGCATTGAATTATACACTTGACCTTTAAAACATTTGATTTCTCTTGAGTGCTCAGATTTATCTAATTGGGAATTCTTAGTGATTTAATATATATCCTTAACACTAGCTGACAAAGACCAGTGTGCAGAAATAATTTAGTGCTTATTAGTTCAGCATGACTGTTCACATATTAAGTATTACTACTTAAGTGAGCTCAAGCTGTAATGCAAAGGTACTTTCTGAATGCTAAATCTCTTTTTATCTATCCTTTTCTGTCATGCAGTGCTTGGGACTGTCCCAGCTGAGTGCCAGTGCAGGGACCTGGAGCTGGACTGTGACGGCGCACATTTTAAAGATGTCCCCACTGTATCCATTAATGTCACCATGATGTGAGTTCCCTGGCCTGTGTGTGGTGTGTGGAGTGTGGCTGCAGTTTGCGTAACTGATGATGATATGAGATACCAAGGCCCTGTGCTTCACAGAAGCTGACATGCTTTACTCTAAATGATGATTTTGTAGCTGGCTGAAAAAAGATTTTCATCTCCAAATAGTTTACATAGCTTACTGTACAAAACAAGAGATGACTGCATCAGAAAATTAGTGTGATGTATTTGATTTTGAGTCTTAATCGACTGTGAGTGCCTTCCATTTATGATTTTGGAGCACTGAAATGAGATAATTGCATTAAAGGTAATTGTGCCAATATCATTCTCCACACAACTGTGAAGCTTCCTTCTCATTTTCACTCAGTGCCTCATGAAAATCTCTATTGTTCACTTAATAACTGCTGATATAAAGCTTTCTAGCAGTTTAATATGTGGATATGGAATTCATATGTATGTATCAGTTGAAGCTGCTTCTTAATTAAGGCTCAATTTCCTGTATTGCGGATCGGTTTGATTTTCCGCTGTTCATTAGTATGCCACTGCACTTCACATCTACCTTTCAGTAATGCAGAGAATCTGGCAAGGTGAATTAAATACAATACATCTCTCTGAATTCATGAAAATATTTGCTTTAAACCAGCAGCTCTTTATTAGGAGAAACATATAGGTTCTTCATAAAGTCAAACATTGCAATTCAATCCTGTGTGTGTGTGTGTGTGTGTGTGTGTGTGTGTGTGTGTGTGTGTGTGTGTGTGTGTGTGTGTGTGTGTGTGAGTGTGCGCGCTTGCATGCGTTGTTCCAAGAGTCCATGTACCTGGATCTATCTATCTATCTATCTATCTATCTATCTATCTATCTATCTATCTATCTATCTATCTATCTATCTATCTATCTATCTATCTATCTATCTATCTATCTATCTATCTATCTATCTATCTATCTATCTATCTACATTGTATTCTTTTTTTTATGCATTTTTTAGCCCTACTTTAATTCCTTTCTATGTAAAGCACATTGAATTGCCATTGTGTATGAAATGTGCTATATAAATAAACTTGCCTTGCCTTGCCTTGCCTATCTATCTATCTATCTATCTATCTATCTATCTATCTATCTATCTATCTATCTATCTATCTATCTATCTATCTATCTATCTATCTATCTATCTATCTATCTATCTATCTATCTATCTATCTATCTATCTATCTATCTATCTGTCTGTCTGTCTGTCTGTCTGTCTGTCTGTCTGTCTGTCTATCTGTCTATCTGTCTATCTATCGTTCTATCGTTCTGTCCATCTATAGTTAGATAACTGTAAAAGTGTGTGGTCACATTTGCGCTCTATTATGATATGTAAATTTCATTTCATTTAATCTCTTCAGGTCCCTGCAGAGGAACCGGCTGAGGAAGCTAAATGCTGACATCTTCTTTATGTACCAGAGCCTTCAAAAGCTGTAAGAGCCTCTCCGCTTCACTTTTCATTGGGCTGTGTTGATGCTGTAAAGCTATGAATGCTGTCTTGGCATTATCGCAGGTGTTTTTCAAAACGTTGCTTGCTGATCTTCACCGTGCCATCGCAGCAAGAAGTGTGTGAAATAGAGAAGATGTTGAGAGAGATTAAACAGTCCCCGTGGAATAAAACATTCAGTGCTCTCCACAGAGCTGAGAACTGAAGTACTTGAGAGAGTTGTCTTTTTTTAACCTGACAAAAATGGTTCAATGTTTTTCTTTCCCCAGCTGTTGAATTTTGCAAGTGTGTTTGCATGTCTTAATCTGACATTCTCTCTTTTGCGTGCATCGTCTAGGTGTTTTGTTCAGAAGTACCAGCTGAGTCAAGCAAAATCTTTTTGAAAAAAATATAAAATTATTTTTATCTTAGCCCAAATGCCATAGTTGATCCAGTGACAGATCCTTCAGTGTATGAACAAACTTAATTTCAGAAGTGGCACACACACAAATAAAGAATGATGTGAAAATAGAAGAAACAATGCATGTTTAGTGGAGCTAAGATTTTGATTTTTTTTTTTGTTTGTTTAATGACAGAACCATTGGGAATGAATATGAATACTGAAAAGTTTGATGTTAGCAGTGCAATGAGGTTTAGATGCAGTGAAAATAACAACACGATCTCATTATAATAATGCATATCAATAGTACGAGTGTGAAATCTTGTGGAATGGATGCCAAAATGAGTTTTGAATTGCAAATGCTACTTTATGGTGTACATATGACACGCTCTTGGGTAGGATTAGGGTGATGGGGTGGGGGGGTCGTACGTATAATACGCTATAAAGTAGGTATCATGCTCGCGAAAAACCGCATACCATATGCAAGCAAAAACTCATTTTGGTGTATACACTCCATGAGATTGCACACTCGTACTATTTATATGCATTTTCATGACATCGGGCTCGGAAATAACTACTCAATGGAAGAGTAAATTTAACCAGATTTTAGTGGGCTGAAGTTTCTATGACAGTCTGGTCCCAATATATGTCCCCTTTTCATTGGGATTATACACTACCATTCAAAAGTTTTCAAAAAGATTTTGTTTTCCACTGAACTTTCAACTTTTTTTTTTTAAAACATTGGTAATAATAATTATGTATGTCATCACAGAAATAAATTAGATCATACAATGTATTCAAATAGTAAACGGTTATTTTAAATTCTAACAATATTTTGCTGTATTTATATATTTTTTTTCTGTATAAATGCATAGATACATGAAGACCATGAGAGTCTTCTTTCAAAAACATTTTTAAAAAATGCTACTTAAAAATGCTGACCCCAAATGTTTCATAGAGTAACATATTGTGTTACTTCTCTTTCTTCCAGCTCTTTTTAATGCTTGCTGTAAACTGTTTCAGGTATTTGCAGCACAACCGAATTAAAGCGGTGCACCCGCATGCTTTCAGAGGCCTTTACAATCTGACGAGACTGTGAGTTTTTAAAGTCGGCAGACATTTCTTTCTATTGTCATTGAAATACCGTAAAACTTTCTAATCTGCCACTTTTGCTTTATTTCCTCAAAGAGCGATGGATGGGCTCTGAGTGAATGACACACTTTAGTTTACTTATTTGCTTTTTTTCTATATGCTTTTGGCTTCTCTCAGATGGGTGTAATCTCTGTTTTTTTCCACAGGTATCTCAGTTATAATCGAATCACCACCCTACTTCCTGATGTATTCCAGGATTTGCACAAACTAGAATGGCTGTAAGTGTCTTTCTAAATCAAGATGGATTTTCTCATTCGGTGCGTTTATACTTCAAATCACACAACGGCAACAGCAGCTGTCAATCAATACACTTTCTGACCATACTGCAACACAACACTGATGTTAATTTCTATGTGGTATCAGCTAAGGAGTTATTTCTAGCACTCATTTGCAGTCACCAAGGATCTGCTCTAAAGAATAGGGAGTGATTTGAATTTCCATCTCACATTTAGTTTAATTGAATGCTATTGAATGATGGTTCACAACCCTTATGCATTTGGTTCATATCTCTTATGCACTTTAGTGAGTTTCTCCTATTTTTCCTGAAGGATTCTGGAGAACAACAATATTCATCACATCTCCTCTTTGACCTTCTCTGGTTTGCGCTCCCTTGTGCTGCTGTGAGTTTCAGCCTGTTGCTATTTTGGTGACTCATCTTCTGCCTTTCAAATGTAAATCTCATATTTTAACAAATGCATAGGAGCCATTCTCTAAGACTTTTTGTGCATGTATTTATTTATTTTTGTTTTTAAAATGTGCTGCACTGCTACTTTGTCCTCTGTAGCTTGTGCTTGTGTGTTTCAGAGTGTTGCTGAACAACGCTCTCACAAAGCTGGATGATATCTGCCTGGAGATGCCACGGTTAAATTGGCTGTAAGTGTAAATACATCATTGTCATGATTAAACACTTGTGTTGTTATTGTATTTCTATGGTTGGAGAGTTTGTAGAGAGCTCTTTAAATTTTGTTCCCATTAAGTGAATGATTTAGTCCTCTAAGCTGATGCTAATAAATAAGTAAAATTGACTCTTTACTACATTTTCCATTTACCCTCTTCTTTCTAATTGTGTCTGCAGAGACGTTGAGGGAAATAAGATTGAGATTGTGGGAAATGTGACCTTCAGGTCCTGTAACATGCTAACAGTGCTGTGAGTATTCCCACCCTCCCGTAACAGCTGCTCAAAGCTCTCTTCCTCTCTTTCCGCTGTGCATTCAACTCAGATGACCCCAATTGACATTGCAAATGTATTCCAGTATTTAAAAAGTAGGGTACAACGGGTTCACAAAATTAAAATTACCCCATGATTTACTCACACTCAAGCCATCCTGGGTTTATATGACATTATATGTCCTTTCAGGCGAATACAATCTGAGTAATATATTTTTTTTAAAGTCCTCTCGCAGTTCAAAACACTTAAGCTACATAGCTTCAGTTCCGATTTGTCCATAAGTTGAATACTGAAGGTAGTCTAAGCTAGAAATTTTACTTTATAAACTTTTTTATAAACCTTTTTTATAAACTTTTTATAAAATAGGATGTTTTTATTACACAAACCTCAATTTGCTTCAGAAGGTATTTATTAAACCTTGAGCCGTGTGGATTACTTTTATAATGGATGGATGCACTTTTTTGGGCTTCAGATTTTAGCCTCCCATTCACTGCCATTAAAAAACTTGGATTAGCAAAGTAATATACACCTAGGATGGCTTGAAGGTGAGTAAATCATGGGATCATTTTAATTTTGGGGCGAACTATCCCATTAATCCTTGGGTTGAAAGCCCTTTTAATTGTACTTTCTCACAAAAAATTAAATTTATTTATAAATAGTTAAAATAAATAAAAATACTAGGTTATTAAAGCTAAAATAATAATAAATAAATAAATAAATAAATAAAAACAAATTGTGCACAATTTGCCTATTTTACATCTTCTGCTCCTCTTCCATATTTATGATCATCCGCAGAAGAAAGAAATGGGAAAGACCCAATCAAATCTAATGTTCACAGACATTTACATATATTTAATCCACAGTTCATTTTTCATAGAATAATGCTATACAGTATATGGAGATGGATTGTGGATGAAATATATGTAAATGTATGTGACTGTTAGATGTGGTTGGGTGTGTGCTGTCTTGAGACTGGTAAAAATGTTTGGTAGCACTATAGTGATTACAATAGCTGGGTTATACTAACGCTAAACCTAACCTTAACCATGTAGTTACCAGGAAAGAAAGTGCGGGTAAGAAAGTGCGACTGTACATACATACATACATACATACATACATACATACATACATACATACATACATACATACATACATACATACATAAATATATACATAAATACATACATACATATACATAAATAAATACATAAATACATATACATAAATATATACATATACATAAATACATACCAGCACTTTCTTTTGTAAATAGACTGTAATACTATGACATAAAGTGTATAAAGTGTAACCAAATGTTTTCTAAGACCTGGTATGAATTGTTGTCATAATATAAAGTGAATCATAATATATAATTACATTTTCAAATATGTATAGTGGGACTTTTAACTCTGTTGTACCCCACTCTTAATATGCATAGTTTGAGGTCCGTCTTGCCAAAAACACCAAAAATTAGGTCAAAATATATTTTTAGGCAAAGTATTTTCATCATCCTTTCAATTTTTAATCACTGTTCTGCAGAAATCAGAGCAATATACTTATCTGCCTTTGTTCATTTTGAAACCTAGTCCAAGTAACATGGAAAAATATATTAAGCAGAATAGCAGTGTGTGTGGACTTCCGTAATGAATATTATGCAATGTTACTCTATTATAATTTCACAGATTATATGCAAGAGTGACTGTTGATTAAACGTCAGATCCCATTTACCCCCTGAATTGATTTTTGTTTTTGCACTCCTCACCATTGTCATTGTGTACTCCTTCGTATTTCTTGCACATTCCATTCCTCTAGAACGTTCAACATGTTTCTGTCCACCAAGATGAATGTTTTTTGTGCTTTTTTCCCAGGGTCCTCCAGCGGAACTGCATTAGTTACATCCATGTGCACGCTTTCTCTCTGCTTCGTAAACTGGGCGAGCTGTAAGTTCTCAGGCTTTCCGTCATAAATATTTGCCAAAATAATCACCACAAAGTGTTCTCTGGAGTTTAGTCGTGACCCATTTCTGTGCTATTTTTGAGAGGCTAAGCAAAGCTCCTTGCATGGATTTCCTTATCAATTTCAAAGTCAGGGTTGGTTCTACTCCCATCCAGCTCGACTAGTTATGGGACATCAGTCCTCAAATAGTTTGGCATCAGACTGACTTGCTCATCAATTCTGTCAACAGATGCCTATTTGAATGAAAAAGGCACTAATATTTTCTCTCTCCACAGGGATTTGTCCAATAACAGAATCAAAGCAATCCCTCCTGATCTTTTTGTCAATCTTGGAGACCTGCTTCAGCTGTGAGTCTTCCATTTAGATACTCTATACTGCTTTGAATGACTGTACGCCATTATTCTTCTAAAATGAGAAAATGAGGCAAAACTGTTATTTATTTTTATTCCAATATAAAGTGCTCCAGTTCCATTTGATGTTCTTACAGTTTCCCAGTTAAAGACTGATCTTTGTCAATAACCAACCTGTAGGGTTTTTGTTGTTGTTGTTGTAGGATTCTATTAATATTTTGTAGGATCATCTATTAACTATTTATTAAAACTGTTATATCACAATCTAATCTAGTTTACTCTTCTGTTCCACCATTTTCAACATTGATAACAATAACATATTTCTTGAGCAAATCAGCATATCAGAATGAAGACTGGAGTATCAATGCTAAAAATTCAGCTTTGCATTGCAGGAATGGATGATATTTAAAAAAATATTTAAATAACAATAATTCAGATACAATTGTAATAATATTAAAGAAATATTGCTGTTTTTATTGTATTTTTAATCAAATAAAAACAGCCTTAACAGACCTTAATCTTACTGACTGATTATTTATTTGGACCCACTTTATATTTAGGAGGCCTTAACTACTATGTACTAACATTCAAATTAATAGTTTTATATAATGCACTTATTGTATACATACATGTTTTTACATTGTACTTACATTTTAAAAATACCAGCATGTATTTACATCTGCAATTAATTTCTAGTTAAACTGCTGACACTTCCCTTACACCTAAACCTACCCTTAAACTTACTTATACCACCAAACCTGTCCATAACTTTTCCCGTATCCCTCCTCAATATCAGCAAAAGTGTTTTGAAATAAAGCACGAACACTAATAAGTACATTGTACTTATTTTTTGATGTATGTATGTGTTAATGCCACCTAATATAAAGTGGGACCATTTATTTATTTAAAAACACAATTATACAGTAAAGAAGCATATTTTGTGTAGTTTTTGTTTTGTGTTCTTTGGTTACTACACTGTAAAAAAAATAAAAATGTTTCAGATTGAAAATGTTCTAGTGACTGATCACATCTAAATTTTTCAGTTGGCCGATTTGAAATTCTTTGAATTGATGCAATTTAATGAACAGAAATTAAATTGAGCCAACTGAAAAATTTAAATGTGATCAGTCACTAGAAAATTTTCAATTGGAGACCTGATTTTTTATGTTTTACAGGGTACTAATAGTCCAGAAATTTGACAGTTGATCATCAAACAAAAAAGTGCACCTTTACTTTAAACCTAGTTGTCCACTCACCCAAAAATGATTGTTTTAAGCCAATCCACACAACACAACCAACGCCGACAGTCACCATATTACAGTACATCACTTCTCAGACATTCCAAGACTCAACAAACTAACACACTGATACGCCAAAACCAGACAAAGTGTCTGTTGCTGTCTGTCGATGGTGTGAATTGTTCTTTGCACAATATTGCATATTCCCTTTTATTTCTCTGCAGAAATATTTCATATAACCCCATCATGGACCTGCAGGTGGACCACTTTAACAAGCTGAATAAGTTAAAGTCACTGTAAGTCTTTTTGTAATGTTCTAGGATTTTCTGTAAAAGGTTTTGAAATAGAGGAAGTGTAGAGGAAGTGACTAAGACACACATAAGCCTTCTCCCCCTTTTTATACCGCTCTGTTTTAAAAAAGGCACATTCACATGAGACACCACAGAAATACCTTGCAATTATAATAATGTGCTGTTTCCGGGCCCCTTCGTTTCAACGCAGCACAATGGTCCTACCCAAACTTCACACAGTGAACATTGCCTTCGCCTCTACTCAACGGAACAAAAACAATCTGCTTTTAGGTCATACTTCAAAGGCTTCCAGATAGTATCTTGGGCACAACACTGCATAGTTGTAAGGGGAGGAAAAGAAAAAAGAGGACTAAAACATTGTAATGTGAACACTGAAATGCGAATGATGGTGCTTTTCTAAAGAGCGATCCCTGAGAGAAAGCTTTTTGTGTCACAGGAGCATTGAGGGAATCGAAATTGGGAACATCCACAGAAGGATGTTTGAACCTCTCAAGAACCTGACTCACATGTGAGTGCTGCTTTTCGAAAGTTTTAATGGTTAAATAATAAAGTGTTGAGATTGATGTTCAAGATATTCTGACTGAAATGCCTGACAACCGAACATCTCTAATTGTTTGTACTTTAAAGCATGGCAAATTGTGGGGATCGAATGATATTTTTCTCTGTGGAATATCCTCATTAAAAAAAGATAAAGACAAACTCTTTAGTTCTCATCCCAGAAATTGATTCTAATATTTTGTATTCTATTAATTATGCATGGTAATTATTTCCTTCTATGACCTAGTGTAGGAATTGGGAGTGATTATGATATATATTACATGAGACATGAAAAAATATTATAAATATATCGGAGTGTTTGTAATTTCCTTGTCAATCTTTTCAGCTACTTGAAGACCCAGTGTTGTTTCTTTCTGCTTTGCACATCTTGCAGTACATATTCTACTCTGTGAAAAATGAGAACACTGAATGAATCTTGCAAGTAATACTCTCGGATTGAGACTGAGAGCGTGCATTTTTAGTTGACTGTGAAATTCAAATCAAGACTTACTTGCCATTTCTGGAAATATATCAGTTCTGTTCAGTATGATTGTCTCTCTTCTTTTGTCTTCCCCTTTATAAACACCTTTCTCAGTAAGAACAGCGAAGCACTTTCATATGTTCAATTAGGCAGGGAGCTGAAGCAATGCGGGGACAATAGAAGAGTTTCAAGATCATTACAATTTCATTACTTTAGTAAAGAAAAGATAGTAATTGAAAGATGGTAATTAAATAGCTTGGATGGATGGATGGATGGATGGATGGATGGATGGATGGATGGATGGATGGATGGATGGATGGATGGATGGATGGATGGATGGATGGATGGATGGATAGATAGATAGATAGATAGATAGATAGATAGATAGATAGATAGATAGATAGATAGATAGATAGATAGATAGATAGATAGATAGATAGATAGATTCAGACGTGACTTTTTTTATATTTGAGCATAAAGTAAAGCTTAGAGAGATTAGTCATTTCGTGACAGGACTAAGAGGATGATCTGATGATGTTTGTCATTTGTGCTTCTTCCTTTTGTCTTTTCAGCTACTTTAAAAAGTTTCAGTACTGTGGCTATGCACCTCACGTCCGCAGCTGCAAGCCCAACACTGATGGCATCTCATCTTTCGAGGACCTTTTGGCAAACATCGTGCTGCGTGTCTTCGTCTGGGTTGTCTCGGCAACGACATGCTTCGGCAACATCTTTGTGATCTGTATGCGATCCTACATTCGCTCGGAGAACAAGCTCCACGCTATGTGCATCATCTCTTTATGCTGTAAGATTCCGTACAAACTATCATGCAATGTCATTTTAAAGTGCGACTTAAGTGTCCACTTTGTCCATTTTGCGTCTGGATAGTCATCTCCTGGTAAAATCAATTACTTAAGCAATTTAATTTTTTTTTTGTCTTTTATTTATTTACCTCCAGCATTGATCAAAATACTATGAAGCTTGTTTCCACCACAGATTTAACAAAAATTCAAAAGGGTAATTGCAGATTTGTATCTTACAACAATATTGTTAAATATATTTTATATTCTGAGAAAAAAAAGTTCCAAATACCTTTTTTTCTTCTTCTTTTTTTTCATTCCAATGGCGGAAACCAGGCTTCCATGAAATACTGTTTAGCCTGACATGGATTATCATAAAAATGCTTTGTGTGATATTAACTGGAAATTCAAGATTTCTCATTCAGATATCATTCTATTTTACAATAAGTCAATGGTAGCCTGACGTGGTCATACTCAATTCTAGTCAGAATATGAGTCTGAAACTGCTCCATTGGGCTGTGATTAGGGGGCGTGTTTCAACCGAACCAGGAAAGACCTCAATTGGATAGACCTACAACCAATCAGAGCAACGAAACGACGCATTGTCAGATGTCAACAGACAGAGCTCAACTACTGTGTTGCCATGTCCGCATTTTTTTCCGCGGTTGTTTTATATGTCCAAGGGTTGAGCGACTATAATGTGATATATAGACCCATGAGTGCGAATTTTAGCAGGCAGTCTTGCCAAAATAACACACATTTTACCCCCCAAACACCATTTTTCCCCCGGAGAACCTCCCGAGAAGCTATTGTTTAGGGCTAGTAGTTGGCGGATTTTGTTGTAAAAACTTGGCAACCCTGTCTGCACACGCGCTGGAATAAACGATCTTAGCTGGTGTTGTAACTTGTAAAAAAATAAAAGAATTTATTGATACACTGAGTACTTACCCAACATGATCATCATCTTTGAGAGAAATTGTGAAGGTGAATGCATATACAAACAAGCTCTCCGTTTAGGATTCAAACAAATATAATCCAAGCCCCTTTAATGACGTGCATGATTACGTCACTGTTGATCATCTGTCTGTCATCGTCTAAAGCCCGCCCTGATGATTTCATTGGTCCGAACAGTTTCTGTTCGGGGATAATTATTCCTCTATGGAGCGATGCCAGACCGAATTGCCCGACCTAAAAATGTTATGGGCGGGGCTAAGTTCAGCTGGCATCCAGGCTAAGTCAATGGTGCTCTTTAGAGAAACAGGCTGATAGCCTGAGGGGAGCTCATAGCTGGCCAACAGCATTCAGAGTTTGCGTTTACCCGACAGTGTTCACTCACTTTTTAATCGCATCTATTAAGTACGATACAAATTGACCGCTGATGGAAGAAGCAAATGCTATGTTTCATTAACACTTTTCTAATTCATACCGCACACACAATAACCTTCTCTCAAAGGGAACAGCGAGCCAGGAAATAAAAGGCAGTTCTTTGATATCTGCTCTTTGATATGGGCTAAATTGGAGGATATCAAAGTTGTGCACTGGGCATCTGTATGCACCAGAGAGCACTGCCATGGGCAATTCAGATGAGTGTAGCCTAATTCAGAATACATGGAAATCAGTCGCTTTCAGAGTGTTCACTCTGAAGTGTAGATGACAACACTTAGATGTAGCAACATTCACTTTTTTGTTTTGTTATGTTTGTTTTAACATTTATATTTCATTACTTTTTTACTTTCACTTACTGACATATCAGCCACAATATTAAAACCACCTGCATATTGTGTATCTCTGAGTGTCTCGGGTGTCCTGTGGGATTCTTGCACAATCTAAGACATTAGCAGTCAAGTTGCAACGTGTGGCTTCCATGGATCAGATATGCTGGTCCAGCACATCCCATAGATGCTCAATAGGATTGAATCCGGAGGCCATTTAGACACCATTCCTGCACATTGCACTTTCGGTGGTGGACACACTGTGACATTTTTTTTGTTGGCTTAACTTAAAAAGTAAGTAACCTGGTTGCCTTAAAATTTTGAGTTTATTGAAATAAAATTTTTGAGTTGATACAATGAAGGAAATTTGTTTAATAAATAGAAACTCAAAATATTATTGTATCTGAACCACATAAAAAATGTGATAAATCATGAAAATAGCACTTTTTTGGCATGTTTCACTGCGTCATCACAAATAAAACACACACAATTACCCAACATGCTTACAAAATCTTTTAATAATCTTTTAATAAAGGTTGTCGAATCTCAAAAAATGTTCATTGTATTAACTCAAAATTTCAATGAACTAAAAATTTTAAGGCAACCAGGTAACTTTTTTTCTAAGTATTTTATTTTTTTACAGTGCAGGGGTCATCATGGGCACTCTGACCAGTCTGACCGTTGCGCAGCAGTGTCGGGTGCACAATTCAATTGTGTATTGTGTAAAGTGGGTTAAATCACTTTTTTAATAGTATATCATATTTCGCCACCTTGGAATGGTTCTTTCTGCATTCTAAACTGTTATATTGTGAGTTATATTGTATTATAAGTTTTTGCATTCCATTTGACTTTGTAGATATAATCTAAAAAAAAGTTCCAAAATGTTCACAAAAACAATGTAAATAAGTTAAATCATTCACAGAATTAGAATTCGTGAATGATTAAATCTTTGACAAAAATATCAGATCAGAACCGTATAATTCCATGGTGACGATTTATAAATTATTATATAACAATATATTTTATTAGTATATGCTACATGTATGCACATATGAAAGCTTGTTTCCACCACAGAATAATAATAAAAAAAAGTATATAGTGCACAATTATTACTTTATATATCTAATTAGAAAAATTCTAATACACTGATTTGAAAAAGAAATCCTTTATAAAGTATTCACTTCTTTCAAAATGAATAGGTTGAAAATAATAAAAATGCCACATCAACATGTGGTCTGGTCTTTTGACATTTATATATTTGCACAGTTTGTTGCCATTACAGTAAATGGGTCCAATTAAAGCATTTCCATTGCACTTCAATAGAACTCACCCCACTGAGTCATGTAAATTGCACTTTTGACATCATAATTGACCCACTGTCAGCCTCGGGATTGGTCCAGTAATGCTGAGACTATACAATTTGCTAAATGCTCTGCTGTTCATAACCCAGTAGCTGATTGTGCCTAAATTGCTCTGTATCGTTCCCTGTGATTATAAAAGTGAGACTTTCATAGGTAAAGTTACTCTGTTAAAAGTCTGTATGTAAGAAATGCTCTTAATTTAGGGCACCTGGAGGGGGAATAAGAGTCAGACGTGGAAAGTGGCAGACTGGTAATAAAGGCTTATTGATGTTCTGCCTGCCTGTCAGATTTCATCAATTGTTTTTATTACACTTTGTGCTTGGTTGATGCAAGCTCTGCTGCAAAAAAATAAAACTGTTTTGTCAAAACAATCATTCTAATACGCCAGTTTAGTGTTATTTATTTACAAAGATTCATCAGGGGTCTAGAGAGCGACCAAAATTTGTAAGGGTGCGACAAAAAAAATGTTCCTAGGTTGCACCTGTGCACATAACTTCCCGCTGGATTTCGTCCTCTGCATATAAGCTTAATAAAGCCTGAACCTCGTCATCGGTCCATCTGTCAACATCGGCCCATCTGCCGCCATCACTGCTGATACTTTAGGTGCATGTAACAACCATAGACCGTAAAAAAATATGGACGTCTCGACATCATCCGTTTCCACTTGCCATATTCAAAGCTTTCAGGCGGCCTGCACGGCGCTGACATCTTGGGACCAAGTCTGATCAGTAGAGATTTCGGGACCGGAGTTGCGCAGTAGAGCGCAGGAAGTACAGTCGCGATATCAAAAGCCCGCCCACACTCTCGCAGATGCAGAACAATTAATTATGTTAATTATGTGTGAAATAAACAGTTTTGTAAATGTAGAAATTAAAGCTAAAGCACCAATCTGCTCCCAAAAATTCTGAAAAAAGTCCATTAGTGCCTCAGTGACAACTTCACTCAGAGAAGCCGCCAGTCTCAGCTGTCAATCATGACATCACTTCCCCCCGTTTTTAAAGCATCAGATAACTAACTAAAACTAAACTTATTTTAAAAACGAACAATTGAAATGAAATCATTGTGATGATAACTACCTTCAATGACATAAACATAAAATAAAATAAAAATATTTGAAATTTAATTTTATTGTTTAGTTTGTTTATACTGGGACCGGTCACTGGGGGGGGGGGGGGGGGGGGGATAAACAAGTCACTTCTTCTGCGGTTTCCTTGACTGGGGGTTTCCATCAACAGGACACTGCCTACTAGCGGTCTGCATGTGTAATTGCACATTGACGCGGACAACAACGCATAACTTGGGGCGTAGAGGATAATGCATAGGTCCAACGCAGAAGTATAAATCAGCCTATAGGTTGAAATAAAATGCTGCGTGACCTTAAAGGGTTAGTTCACCCAAAATGAAATTGATGTCATTAATGATCACCCTAATGGCGTTCCACACCCTTAAGACCTCCGTTCATCTTCAGAACACAGTTTAAGATATTTTATATTTAGTCTGAGAGCGTATCCAAGTGTATGCACACTTTACTGTCCATGTCCAGAAAGCTAATAAAAACATCATCAAAGTAGTCCATATGTGACATCAGTTGGTTAATTAGAATCTCTTGAAGCATCGAAAATAAATTTTGGTCCAAAAATAACCAAAACTACGACTTTATTCTGCATTGTCTTCTCTGCCTTGTTTGTGTTCAATCCTCAAATAAAGATTCAAATGGTCATGAATCACTGAATCAATCAATGATTCGGATCACCAGTGTCACGTGATTTTGGCAGTTTGGCATGCGATCCGAATCATGAATCAATTTGCTGATTCATAACTGTTTGAATCTTTATTTGAGGATTGAATTCAAACATGGAAGAGAAGACAATGCTGAATTAGGTCGTAGTAGAAAGCATTTTCGATGCTTCAAGAGATTCTAATTAACTAACTAATGTCACATATGGACTACTCTGATGATGTTTTTATTCCCTTTCTGGACATGGACAGCAAAGTGTGCATACACTTGCATACGCTCTCGGACAAAATATAAAATATCTTAAACTGTGTTCCAAAGATGAACAGAGGTCTTACAGGTGTGGAACGACATTAGGGTGAGTCATTAATGACATCAAATTCCTTTTTGGGTGAACTAACCCTTTAACAAATCAGTATGTTCAGCACCCGAAAGTTAATCTGTATTTGTCTAGCTTACAAGCTCCTTCTCTGTTCTCTGCTACACAGGTGCAGATGGTCTGATGGGCGTCTACCTCTTCATGATTGGCGCCTATGATCTGAAGTTCAGAGGTGAATATAACCGTCATGCTCAGGCCTGGATGGATAGTGTACCCTGTCAGGTGATTGGATCTCTAGCCATGCTGTCAACAGAGGTGTCAGTGCTGCTCCTCACATACCTCACCCTGGAGAAATACATATGCATTGTATACCCCTTTCGGTACCTGACCCCTGGCCGCAGACGCACTGTTACCATATTGGTGGTCATCTGGATCTTGGGCTTTGTTATTGCTTTCCTGCCACTAGTCCTTAAAGGAGTTTTCAGAAATTTCTATGGAACCAATGGCGTCTGTTTCCCTTTGCACTCTGAGCAGCCAGAGACTCTCGGGGCACAAATCTACTCCATTGTGATCTTCCTGGGTATGTGAGAATCCCTTAATTTTGTTGAAAATATTATTTTGGATAAAAGTGCACAGCAGTTGGGTTCTGGCAGTAAAAATCTCTATCATTTTCTCCACAGAGTAATAGATTTTTAATGATTCTGTGTAAGTATTTTAAAGGGATAGTCTACCCACAAATGAAAATTCTGGCAACATTTATTTACCCTCATGTCGTTCCAAACATGTAAGACTTTCGTTCATCTTCGGAAGATCTTTTTGATTAAATCTGAGCACTTTCTGGTCCCTGCATAAACAGCTACACAACGACCACTTTGACGCTTAATAAAGAAAAGTTCATATAGAAATCGTAAAACGAATTGTATGACCTGAGTCTAAAATTTTGTCAAAATTTTCTGAAGAGAGATTTTATTCACATATAAGCATCATCGCACATAAACAAAAGCTCAAATTAACCTGCTTGACGCACGAGAACAAACCACGTGCAGCATAACACACAAGAATGAACCTCATTGGTTCTTGCAGAAGCTCATAGGTTCAACGCAACATATGAGAATGAACCTCATTGGTTCTTGTGGAAGCTCAAACGCGCTGTGTAACACGAGAATGAACCTCATTGGTTCTTGTGGAAGCTCAAACGCGCTGTGTAACACGAGAATGAACCTCATTGGTTCTTGTGGAAGCTCAAACGCGCTGTGTAACACGAGAATGAACCTCATTGGTTCTTGCAGAAGCTCATAGGTTCAACGCAACATATGAGAATGAACCTCATTGGTTCTTGTGGAAGCTCATAGGTTCAGCGTAACATACAGTATGAGAATGGACCTCATTGGTCCTTGCAGAAGCTCATAGGTTCAGCGTAAAATGATAATGAACCTTATTGGTTCTTGTTGAAGCTAAAACGTGCTGCGTAACACATGAGAATGAACCTCATTGGTTCTTGTGGAAGCTCAAACATGCTGCGTAACACACAAGAATGAACCTCATTGGTTCTTGTGGAAGCTCAAACGTGCTGTGTAACACACGAGAATGAACCTCATTGGTTCTTGTGGAAGCTCAAACGTGCTGTGTAATACACGAGAATGAACCTCATTGGTTCTTGTGGAAGCTCAAACGTGCTGTGTAACACACGAGAATGAACCTCATTGGTTCTTGTGGAATCTCAAACGTGCTGTGTAACACGAGAATGAACCTCATTGGCTCTTGTGGAAGCTCAAACGTGCTGTGTAACACGAGAATGAACCTCATTGGTTCTTGTGGAAGCTCAAACGTGCTGTGTAACACGAGAATGAACCTCATTGGTTCTTGTGGAAGCTCAAACGTGCTGTGTAACACGAGAATGAACCTCATTGGTTCTTGTGGAAGCTCAAACGTGCTGTGCAGCACGAGAATGAACCTCATTGGTTCTTGTGGAATCTCAAACGTGCTGTGTAACACGAGAATGAACCTCATTGGCTCTTGTGGAAGCTCAAATGTGCTGTGTAACACGAGAATGAACCTCATTGGTTCTTGTGGAAGCTCAAACGTGCTGTGTAACACGAGAATGAACCTCATTGGTTCTTGTGGAAGCTCAAACGTGCTGTGTAACACGAGAATGAACCTCATTGGTTCTTGTGGTAGCTCATAGGTTCAACGCAACATACAGTATGAGAATGAACCTCATTGGTCCTTGTAGAAGCTTATAGGTTCAGCGTAAAATAATAATAAGCCTCATTGGTGCTTGCAGAAGCTCATAGGTCCAGCGTAAAATGATAATGAACCTCATTGGTTCTTGAGGAAGCTCAAACGTGCTGCGTAACAGACAAGAATGAACCTCATTGGTTCTTGAGGAAGCTCAAACGTGCTGCGTAACACACAAGAATGAACCTCATTGGTTCTTGTGGAAGCTCAAACGTGCTGTGTAACACACGAGAATGAACCTCATTGGTTCTTGTGGAAGCTCAAACATGCTGCGCAGCACGAGAATGAACCTCATTGGTTCTTGTGGAAGCTCAAACGTGCTGTGCAGCACGAGAATGAACCTCATTGGTTCTTGTGGAAGCTCAAACGTGCTGCGTAACACACGAGAATGAACCTCATTGGTTCTTGTGGAAGCTCAAACATGCTGCGCAGCACGAGAATGAACCTCACTGGTTCATGTGGAAACTCATACGTGCTGCGTAACACACAAAAATGAATTTCATTGGTTCTTCTGGAAGCTCAAATGTGCAGCGTAACACACCAGAATGAACCTCATTGGTTCTTGTGGAAGCTCAAATGTGCGCTGAATGAACCTCATTCTCATGTGTTACGCTGGTTCTTGTGGAAGCACGAGAATGAACCGCGTTCTCGTACGTCAAGTGAACATGCTTGAGATTCTGTTTACCACAATTGATTTGTTAGTCAGTAGAGATTTATATGTGAATAAAAGCCTAAAATCAATCTGTTCATCATATACAGGCGATATCGTAATATATGTGGAGAAAATCAATGGGAAAACCCGTCTGGAATCAAGAAAAAGAAGTTGATCATTGTTGCACACTGTTTAAAAAGTTTTTAAGATTAAAAACTAAGACATAAAGGCAAAAAGATTCCCTCTTCAAACATTGTTGGACTCTTTTATTCCTGGTTGAGAAATTGTTCTCTCTGTAAGTGCTCAATTTGTTTGTATGATAGAGGTCATAATGAAAGGTCTAGGTTTAGATAAGGGAAAAGCACAGGGGGCACAAACATTATTGAGAAAGCATTAAAAAATGTGGTGGGGTTCAGCAAGTCCAATCATCTCAACAATAACTTAATCTTTTTTTATCTGAGGTGTTTAAAGTGTATTGTGGTGGTGCTTATGTTTTGTATTGAGGTCATAGATGAACACTTTTCCGCGTTATGTCATGTTAAAAACATATCCTGTTTCCAAATAGGTCTCAATCTGGTGGCTTTTCTCATCATCGTACTCTCTTATGGAAGCATGTTTTACAATATCCAGAGAACAGGAACACAGACGACCAAATACACCAACCACATTAAGAAGGAGCTGACCATTGCCAAGCGCTTCTTCTCCATTGTCATCACTGATTCGCTGTGCTGGATTCCCATTTTCATCCTCAAGATTCTTTCACTGATGGAGGTCGAAATCCCCGGTAAGTGCCTCACGGGGCTCATTTAAAGTCTTCGGGGTCATTGATTTTTTTCAAGGATAAGTCTGCAATTGAGCTGAAGCGGAATCTTTTTTCATTTTTGTTTTATTCACCGTGCATTTTTATTTCACAACAATGTCTATAAGTATTGAAAAGGTTAAAGGGTCCAAACACGTGCAAGTAACCCAAAGAGCATGCAAAACTTTTACTTGACCTTAAAATCCGGGGCTAGAAAAAGACAAATACTTTACAGTTCTCTCCCTCATGTTGTTACACACCTGAAATAATGCTATTTTGCATATAATTCAAATGAATGAGGGCTGGAGATTTGAAGCTTTAAAAAAATATGCAAAAGCACCATAAAACTTAGTTAATATATTCTGTAGTGGTACATATTTATATGAGAAACCCCCAAAAAGCTGCTAAAACGGAATTAAGTCACTGAGTTGTGTAAATAAATTTGTTCACATATTTACATCTTTCATGGATGACTTGAATATCAAATATCAATTTCTTGTCTCATACAGTATGTCTTTAGAAGACTTTTAGTGCACATTTTTTATTCAAAAAATCACCTACAGTGTGCCACTCAAGAACGGAAATCTTATAGATTTTGAACAGCATGAGGGTGAATAATAACAGAATTGTATTTTTTGGATGAACTATGCCTTTAAAGTATGTTGGATATTCAAAAACATTGAATTTTCTTTTCATCCACATAATATTCAACAATATGTTTCACTTATGGGAGATTTCACCAGAATATTATAGCTTTTATTCTGGTCTTTTTTCTTTGAATAAGGATTTTTCCAGAGATAATTAATGGCCAGTTGAGAAGTGGACTGGATTGTCGAAAATGATTTTTCAAAGAAAAGCAATCAGGAAAAAATGACATGAGATATCAACCCTCAATGCATAATTTTCCTCCCCATTACTTTTCCGGAATGAAATCTCTGCAGGTACCATCAGCTCGTGGGTCGTCATCTTCATTCTGCCGATCAACAGCGCTCTGAATCCCATCTTGTACACGCTGACCACGCGGCCCTTTAAAGAGACACTTCTGCAGGTGTGGTCCAACTACAGGCAGCGGAGACCCCTACTCAGCAGCCACCCGCCTCATCTACCTTCCTTTACGTGGCAGGAAATGTGGCCTCTGCAAGAAAACAGCCAAACCCTTTGCTCCCCGGACTACCTGGCACATCCGTCTGAAATGTCCAACAACTCCGGGACCACCCAGTTACTGCCCGTGAAGGGGTCGAATGGGACATGAGGTGGTCTGATGTGGTCCCGTCATCCGCATCCGACAGAGCATACTTTTTTTTGTGTATGTTTATGGATGTCTCCACGCATGTCCTCAATCAGAGCAGGGATAATAACGATGCACATATAAGGAGTGTTCGCCATCATGTGTGTGTGTGTTATTAATGACAAAAAGAGAAAGACAGAGAGCGAGATGTTTGCAACACCCTACTAAAAAGACCAGTTGGTGTATGCTGGTTTAGTTTGTTTAACAAGGGGAACTGCTGGTCAAAGGGATTGTTCAGTCAAAAGTTTTAATTTTGTCATCATTTACTCAACCTCATGTCATTCCAACTCATTAGATTTTCTTTCTTCTGGAGAACACATAATAGTTTTGTGTGTTTTTGTCCATGCAATGATTGTCAATGGGGTCCAAAACTAAAACTAAGCCTAAGAAAACATTGTTTAATTGCTGTTTTCAAAGTTCCCAAAGCAACTTTTCTCATCGTCATTTAGCTTATCTTGATGTACTTAAACGGAAATAAAATTAATTAAAAGTTTTATTCAAAACTATATAGACTAATATAAAAGCTAATAAAATAACAACACAACATTTTTATAATTTTAACTAAATTAAAAGGGGTCAAAGTTTTAAGCTAAAAAAAAGGATATGCATTTTTGATAAAAATCACTGGAGCGCTGAAATTTCTGGAGCCCACTGATTTTGAAGGTTAGTAAATGTTGACAGAATCTTTTTGGCTAAATAACCCTTTAAAGCTATAGTTAAAGGGATAGTTCACCCAAAAATTACTCATTAATAACTCATGGCGTTTCCAAACTCGTAAGACATTTGTTCATCTTCAGAACACAAATGAAGATATTCCGCCAGAGCTGCACTGCATTTACAATTGCATAGGTGTACAAAAAGCATTCTTGTTGCTTCATAAAATTAAGGTTGAAACAGTGGAGTCACAAGGACTACTTTAAAGATGTTTTTACTACCTTTCTGGACCTTGAAAGTGTTAAAATTGCTGTCAATGGAAAGGTGAGAGCAGGGCTGTTTCTAGCCATTTTGACGCACAAGGTGAAATGCTTATTTGGCCCCCTCAAATCTTAAAAAGCAACATTGGTTTTACTGGTATTCATTTTAATTAATTATTTAAATTCATATTAATTACCCGCACGGCCAATGGAAGAGGTGCCTCAAAATAAGCATACAGTCGCTGTGGAAACAGAGCTCTTTCACAAGCCTATATTCCCCAAACTCTTCCCTGGACCTGAGCTTTTCATGCACCTACAGCCTTTTCTTCCTTGCTGCTCTCTTTCTTCTTATTACTAGCAGGGCTAGTGCTATCACTTGCTTCTTAGCACGGGACAGATACAGATATATATTTGCTACTGACCGAAAGGTGGAACAACAATCAAATAACTAGACATATAGAACTCCTGCTAAAAGTTCTGAAAACTCTGCCTGCTTGTCTCTGGCCAGCAAAGCGCAAATCGATTTGCATCTGAAGGGCTATGCTGAACCCAGCGGCCAGCGCAGTGCATCCTGTGTGAAAGGCCCATAAGTGTGTCCAACTCTCGTGCAGAAAGACCCGGGTTCGAGCACCGCTTGGAGCGTGCAGTGCGAACTGGAGAGATTACAACAACAGTTACAGTCACGGTCGATTTGTCTTCAGTGATTTTGCCTTCAAAAAAAGTATGAGAATTGTGTTTGCCGCAATGTTTTTTTGGGAGGAATTGAGAGCTTTTAATTTTTAAAAGTTCTGAAAGACATTCAAAAGTCTGTGGAATGGATAGCTCAACATTCCTCTAAAAGAGTGGTCATGAAATGCGTGGTATGATAAAACGAACAGTGAAACATTGAAATGTTTGCTTATAACTTTGTTGCAGATAAGACACATTAGTTTTGCATTCACAAAACCATCTTTGTATGCCCTATTTTCGCTGTCAACTTCATATTTAGACTATCTTTGATAGTGTAAAAGTAGGTTATGTCAAATAATTTTTACAATAATTCAGGCAAATTGAAAGACACGTTTATTATTTACAATATGGAAAGAGGAAATAAACCATAGTTTGTTAAAGGGTTAGTTCACCCAAAAATTTATATTCTGTCAATAATATCTTACCCTAATGTCGTTCGACACCCGTAAGACCTCCGTTCATCTTCGGAACACAAATGAAGATATTTTTGTTGAAATCCGATGGCTCAGAAAGGCCTCCATTGACACCAATGTCATTTCCTCCCTTAAGACCCATAAAGCCACTAAAGACTTCGTTACAAAGCCCATCTCACTACAGTGGCTCTACAATCATTTTATGAAGCAACGAGAATAGTTTTTGTGCGGAAAAAATAAATAACGACTTATATAGTGATGGGCCAATCGATTCGCTGATTCATAACCGTTCGAAACTTTGTTTTGAAATGATCTCATCACTATATAAGTCTCTTTTTGTGTGCACAAAAACTATTCTATATATTTAGAGTAATGGCGCTCCAACTTTGCATGAAACTGTCAGACAGTAATTGAGGGTACTCTGACCCAATGGCATAGGAACCGTCCAACTGACAGAACTCTAGCCCAATAGTGATGCAGGAACCAGTGGGGGCGGGAATCATATTTCAGGGTGGCTGTGACACCCTTTACACACTTGGAGAGGCACGTGGCGAGGCAAGTGTGATTACACCCACATGAGGGTGAGGAATTAAACACAGAATTTTCATTTTTTGGGTGAACTAACCCTTTAAGATGGCTGGTTTGGGGATCAGCACACCAGCATCCAAAATAAAACAGCTAGTGGCCAGCAAAGCTGATCTTTTCAACAGGGACATAACAGCACAATTCATTTGATTGTATTGTATTGATAAGCCATTTATGAGGCTTAATCAGTATGTTTACAAGTAGTGACTCGTCCACAGGGTCTTAAAAGACATGGCTGAATAATAAAAGTGTTTACTTAGCGTTTTACCATCAGTCTGTGTTACACATTCAACTTTTGCCCTTGTGTGTTGTATTGATTGACATCTGGTCTTTTCAGTGTTAGTACTGGTGTGCAGCTATTCAGTGTTTAAAACGTGTTTCTTGTTCACCTGAAAATGTGTGTAGCATGTAAATGACTGCTGCTTTTCTTGTACAAAATGTAAATATATATTGTATAGAATTATTTTTATCAAGCCAAACTGGTTCAAGCGCCATAGGTTGTTACCAGATGTTATAGGAGCTCCTTGGTTTCCATAGGAAATATCATTACTTATACTGTGAGGTGTAAATGCAGTTCTTAATTGAGACATCGTCAATCATTTTAATGGTCTTTCTCTTTCAAAACCACAGGAGGAACAAAGTTATAATGTCCATTCTGTGTTACCTTGTTTTTATTGGATCTTTAGAATGACTAGCTCACAGATTTTATTGAAATAACTCACTGTAGGAAAAGCCTGTGCATTATATTTGTCCGTCCTTGTTTGAATATTTGTATTTGAAACTGTTGACTGCACACACAATGCCATCTTCATTCAGGGAGTCATAAATAAAGATGTATTGGGATGAATCTCACGTCAACAGTATATTCAGGCTATATTTTAACTGAAAAATGTACATTTTATGAAGATATAGAATAAAGCCATATTTAGGACATTAAAGAAATTTTGCACTGTGCCATTTATGGTGTAAGATCAATTTCAAAAAGATGTATGCACAACTTTAAGCATTCGTATTTTTAAACATTTGTGCGTAAATTAACTTAGGCATGCAAAATTACGTTTTCATACACGTGAGTCGATAAAATTACATTTGTGTTTTATGTGAGTGTGGCTCTAGAAGCGATGACTGTAAACCTTCGCGAGTACAACTCTGATTTATATGATTACAAATTCTTCACTATGAACACAAATTCAAGTTTGTGGGTACGAGTAAAAAAACAGTTGAATGACGTCAATGCCGTCCCAGGGCAGGTAATCTAACCTCAATTCAATCTAACGCGCATGCGTCAAAGGAGAACGATGGCTATTAACAACAGACCTGAGGCTGCTAGCCAAGGCTCAGCATCACGGTTAAAATGTGTTACAATTTGTGGAGTTTTTATATTTATAACAACATATGATAGCCTACAGTTAAGAAACATGACCGAACCATACCACCCCCATGCTTCACAGTAGGGATGGTGTTCTTGGGATGGTACTCATCATTCTTCTTTATCCAAATACGTTTAGTGGAATTATGACCAAAAAGTTTGGTCTCATCTGACCAAATGACTTTCTCCCATGACTTCTCTGGATCATCCAAATGGTCATTGGCAAACTTAAGACGGGCCTGGACATGTGCTGGTTTAAGCAGGGGAACCTTCCGTGCCACGCATGATTTCAAACCACGATGACTTAGCGTATTACCAACAGTAACCTTGGAAACGGTGGTCCCAGCTCTTTTCAGGTCATTGACCGGCTCCTCCTGTGTAGTTCTGGGCTTTCTTAGGATCATAATAGACCCCACGAGGTGAGATCTTGCATGGAGCCCCAGTCCGAGAGAGATTGACAGTCATATTTAGCTTCTTCCATTTTCTAATGATTGCTCCAACAGTGGACCTTTTTTCACCAAGCTGCTTGGCAATTTCCCCATAGCCCTTTCCAGCCTTGTGGAGGTGTACAAATTTCTCTTGATTGTCTTTGGACAGCTCTTTGGTCTTGGCCATGTTAGTAGTTGGATTCTTACTGATTGTATGAGGTGGACAGGTGTCTTTATGCAGTTAACGACCTCAAACAGGTGCATCTAATTTAGGATAATAAATGGGGTAGAGGTGGTCATTTTAAAAGCAGACTAACAGGTCTTTGAGGGTCAGAATTCTAGCTGATAGACAGGTGTTCAAATACTTATTTTCAGCTATATCATACAAATAAATAGTTTTTTTTATCATATATTGTGATCATATATATATATAAGCTAAACATGACTGTCAATTATCAGGAAATCATTTCTACTTTTATTTTTACACATTGTATTCTTTTTCTTATGCATTTGTCCCTATTTTAAAAGCACTTTGAATTGCCATTGTGTATGAAATGTGCTATATAAATAAACTTGCCTTGCCTTGCCTATATGCTTGGGAGTGAAATATTACCTGGCATGTTCTAGTGAGTTACCCAGCTGCCTTTTGATTAATATAATGATTCAGACAATTCATGGACTTCAGGGTTTTATGCTGGATGACTCTGCTTTGAGGACACATTTAAAAGAGCTGTCGCCTTATTATTAATAAAACACCATTAGTGAAATTTTCACAATGCTCCTCTCTCACATGTGGATGTGTAGAATTTACATCTCTGCCTATTTACAAATATTGTTTTCTGACTCTGCCACCCCATCAAATCATCAAATGAAAACAATATTTTCATGTTTCCCTCAATAAAATCCTGTTTTTGTGCAAGTCTTTCACAGAGATAACCTTTCATTTCATGAATGTCAAGATGACAAATAAATCTTTCCGGGCATTTCACTGTTCAAATGCAATGCTTCCTTGCTTTACAAGTTTTTGTCAGTGATGAAGCTGTTGAAATATTTAAAATTCACCTATTGGTACATTTCAAAACAGTGGGAGAATGTGCTATGTGTGTATAAAGTAAGACGTTATAAGGATGTGATTCGCTCTTCCATATAGTGCTATCTCTATTTTTAAAACATACATTCTTTCTGCTATAAATTCTGTGCTATCCACTACTCATCACACAAATGCCCTATAATAGAATATTACATTAATTCCCCCTCATTTCTATCTTTTGGGTCATGCCGTCAGGAAATTATCATGTTTTATCACATTCTAGAATTGAAATTTCTTCTTTGAGGTGGGAAAGAGTAAGATGAGCATCACACTTATAAAAAATTAAAAAATACCAGCAGCTATTGAGTGTTTAAAATGCGTTTCATGTTCATCAGAAAACGTGTGTAGCATGTTAATGACTGCTGCTTATTGTACAATATGTAAATATGTATATTCTATAAAATGATTGATATCCAATCTTGTTCAAGCACCATTGAGGTTCTTACCAGATGTTGGAGGAGCTCTTTGGATTCCACAGGAAATATCCTCATTGTGAGGTGTAAAGGCAGTCCTGGTGTTTTAATTGGAGACATCTGCCAGTCATTTTAATTGTCTTTCTCTTTCAAAGCATAGAAGGAACCAAGTGAAAACGTCCACTCCGTGCGTTTTGTTTGTATTCTTGGATCAGGAGGACTAGTTCACAGATATTACACAGTTTAAAACCAGGACATTCAATTCCACGAACACCCTGCAATAGTCCATAAAAGCCAAACCAGATTCCCCCAAACACAAATAAATCCTTCCTTGGTCCCTCTAAACAGAGCAGGCAGTGGCGCCTCTAAAAAATGTTTTTCTTGGGGGTGAATCAATAACTTCAATATCCTGCATTTTGCTTATTTACTGTTCCATTTTAACTTACATTTTAACATTTAAAGGTCAAATTGTAAAGTGTGCACAGTTATTAAGCACATGTTATCAATTTTGCCTATTATCTTTATTACCTTATCAGCTTCTTGAATCAATAACCGTTTATTGAAACCTGCTGACCGACAGTCCACCTATACTGTCCAGAAAATATAATGAGGACTTTAAAACATCATTTTCTCTTTTTCATCACCACAAGGCTTGGGCAAACAAAGTGCAAGGATTTATATATAAAAAAATCTATATTATTTGATGTTTATAAAGTGAATGAATCTTCAAAAAGATCAGGGGCTTTTTCCATTAATCTTAAGCCACCAAAGTAGCTACTCACCAATAACTGATTACACAATAACCGTTGTTATCTTCTGAGCTATATTTAAAGGAATAGTTCACCCAAAAATGAAATTTATCCTATAGGCTACTCACCCTCAAGCCAGATGTATATGACTTTCTTCTTTCAGCCAAACTCAATCACATATTGGTCACTGTTGACTGCTAGCCACTAATGCGCACAATACTTTATTAATCTTATTGATCACCCCCCACCCCCATCAAGACCATTACTTATAGGCACATCAAAACATTTATTATAGGCCTACCATATTAATACATTATTTAAGTTTTTAATGAGTTTTTTTTCTTCTTCTTCCGTTTTTAATGTCAGTGCATTAAGCAAGCCCTTTTAGTCTTGACAAATCGGGTCCTCCCTCGAAATTGGGTCTCTCCAAACTGTCAGTTGATAAGCATATACAAATGATATTCAATTAAAATACGCATAACTTATTATATAATGTATACAAAAAAGCATTATGCATAATAAAACCAACTCATTGTTTCTTACAGTTGATTAACTGTTAATAAATAATAATATATATATATTATTAATATATAAATTTATATAATAATATATAAAAAAAAATATTTTTTATTTTTTTAAATAATTGATCATTTGTTTTATATTTGGAAATTTAAAGCTTAATTTAAGATTTAATTACAGTATAGATGTTTAAGAATATAAGTGCAAATATTTATAAAATAAGCTATCAGGCTCATCGCTAATCTGTACTGCTATACAAGTTAACCAATACAGACATAAATAGTTGTTATAATGTAATTGAAACAGCATTTATCTTAACGTGATTTTGTAGGAATTGTATAAGACGCTAGAGAGAGTACCTGTTAAAAGCAGTTTGAACCAATGGGATTGTTTGGGGTCCTTTAAAGGAGACCTGATTTCAGGGGGGACCCTATTTGTAATTGGTACACCGACCTCGCCCCATCACGACAAATAGTTCTGTGCTGACTTGGAGTGCTTCTCATTTTTTATTTGTGTATCCTCATTTTCTTTCCTCGCTTCCTTTCCTTGCATCTCCGCTCTACCCCCTTAGGATGCGAGGGAAGAACCCGTGTATCCTCACTCATGGCTCCTCAGGAGACTTCTTCGCTTTTTTCGCTTCACTTCTTCATTTTTTGCCTCCTCATGGTGCAATTAGGAAATTGAGATTCCCTAAATTAGAGGGCTTAGTTAGCTCGGGTCACGGGCTGGAAAACGGAGGAGCGGGGAAACGTGGAAGCATCAATTTGAGGGCAATATGAATAATATTGTGAGACTGACATGTCAACTCCAAATTTGCTATGTAAAATGTAAATGCTGAAACCCAGGAACAAATGGATGCTACATGCATCCAATAGAACAGAAAAGCGACTAGTCTAAACTTTACCTAAACCTGTGTCATTGATGCTAAATAGCTCATCAATAACTGTTTTTATGACAAATGGATATCCGTGTGCAATGCAAAGGGCATTTGTACATAAGTTTGTTTGGGCTATAGAAACATGAAATGTGCAGCATCTAATGCAAAAACATTAATTTACCACTGTTGTATGATCATTTTAAATTGCTAAATGTACATACTCTAGATCCATTAAATTCAGGAACACTGAACAAACGTCTTCATCGAAAGACTGGGTAATTTATGAAGGCTATTATCTTGTGTAATATTTGGGGAGCAGCATGCATTTTGATGAGAAAATTACACCTCTGGTCATTCCATAGGGATTTTCTGGTCACAGATACTGCATGGACAATCAAACCCAATACGGCTCAGTTTTCCTGTCTTGCTCTGTTGAGTGGCAGAAGTGATTCTACATAGCCCATACTGGGTTAACACCACGCTTTTCCAGTGAACAGGATTGTTTCCCCCCCACGCCAACTCTGTTCCATGCCATGTTCCCAGCTATGACTAGACAACGACTAAATCTACAGACTGGAAATGTCCTGACCATCCCTGCATACAAATCAAGTGTACTGCACGAGGCCTAAAAAGTGACGCCAAAGCATTTTGATCACCCCCTGGTGGCTGGCTGCAGTATAGGTCATAAACCCAGCCTTCTCCATGGGATGCAAGCCAAAAAACAAAAAAAAACCTACATTTAAGAAATATTTCCCCCAAATATGGTTTCTTTGAAGAACCAGACCCATGTTTAAGTGTTCTTTACCCAATAAAATTGGTTTTAGTTTGTTTTCTGATGCTATGAAATCAAGGTTTTAACATCATGATTGATAGCTGTGCTTGTGATTGAGTCTGCAGGAGCAGGAATATGGTCAGGACCTTGATGCCGTGACTCCACCTCGGGATCATTGCTGCACGGACTCCGGCTCCAAATGACCGTTATTGGGATATTTTGGCTTCATTTTTCTACAGTGGAAAGAAGTCGAGACATGGTGACTATCTTTTTTTACAGTCTAAGGTCCCAGTATGCATACTATCAATCCAAAATAGTAGGCTATTTGAGATTAGAATAAGTGTCCCAAAGTTTGTTTAAAATTTACAGCAGATATGGCTGCTTTAAAAAAAACAGCAGCCATATCACCCTGTAGCCCAAGACTGGTTTCCCACTGAAGCTAAGCAGGGCTGAGCCTGGTCAGTACCTGGATGGGAGACCAAATGGGAAAACCAGGTTACTGCTGGTAGAGGTGTTAGTGAGGCCAGCAGGGGGCGCTCACCCTGTGGTCTGTGTGGGTCCCAACACCCCAGTATAGTGATGAGGACACTATACTGTCAATGATTACCGAATGAGATGTTAAACCGAGGTCCCGACTCTCTGTGGTCGTTAAAAATCCCAGGATGTCCTTCGATAAAGAGTAGGGGTGTAACCCCGGCATCCTGGCCAAATTTGCCCATCGGCCCATATCATCATGGCCTCCTAATAATCCCCATATCCTGATTGGCTTAATCACTCTGTCTCCTCTCCACCAATCAGCTGGTGTATGGTGAGCATTCTGGTGCAAAATGGCTGCCGTCGCATCATCCAGGTGGGTGCTGCACATTGGAGGTGGTTGAGGAGATTCCCCCCTTCTATATGTATAGCGCTTTGGGTGTCTACAAAAAGCGCTATATAAATGTAATTAATTATTATTAAAAGAGTATGCCAAAAAGTCCCTATATCGTCTACTATTTCTGGTATATTTCTGAAGTGCGCTTAAAAAAAAAAAACGAAAAATGTACTGATCAGTTATATGCCATATAATTTTACGGAAATGTTTATTAACCTTTAAAACACAAACATTTACATTTTACATTTACATTTAATCATTTAGCAGACGCTTTTATCCAAAGCGACTTACAAAAACGGGGAGAGCAATAGAAGCAAACTAATGCAATATTCAAAATACAAGAAAAACACCTGTAAAAAATAATACTGAAAAATCATTCTTAGCCTACATTGTGCCCTATTTTTACAGACTTACTTTTTTTTTTTTTTTTTTTTACAATGCTTGGATCCTTACATAGAAACAGATGCCTCATTAGTGGCTCTTTCTGGGTATATGTAAGCCGTCTGTCATATTGGAATGGTCAAAGCACTGGTCCGTGAATATTCGAGAGCAAGTTGACTGTGCTCAACCATAATTATAGATACCTATATCTGCAATAGACTGCAGATGATTTTGCTAAACTAACACAATACAGTGTCTTACTGTGAATGATGGCACGCTAACAGTTTCAAGAATGTGTGAAACAGTCACATGTGGCATCTGTATACATCTATGAGATCCGTGCACACTAAAAAAATGAATAAAAGGTGTGAAAAAAGCATGGCATAGTGGATGTGCACGACCAACGGGTAAGTAGAGAGGCTTAGATAAAGTGGTTTGAATGACTAATAATCAACATTTAACATGATAAAAATATAAATGTATAATGTTAATGTTATATTTCGTCTGCAACACGATGTGAACTTGTATAAAGATCCGTTCAGCCATTAACTATTAAATGCATTATTATGCAAAAATATGAGGAGAGTCTCCGCATGAAAGATTCATGACAGATCAACATGCTGCTACTTTTCTCTCCAGTAGCTTCAGGACATGAAATGAAATCTGGAGAAAGTTAACTGTGGCTAATGATTTACTTGACATGATGCACATAACTATGTGACAGAGCATCCTTTAAAGATGCAATTTTGAAGTCTGAACTCATGTTTACCCTTCCAAGACACGCTTAAATGTACCTTTTCACAAAAGGAGTACATACTTTTAGGACAGTAAAGCAGTTCTGCCATGACAACTCTCCTTGGGTACCATGGCAACTCTCTGAGATTGGCATGGTAGATTTAAGCATGGTAATATGGCAATATTAATATAGCCTATTTGGTCTTGACTAAATTAGGGATGGGCATTTCCCCAAAATATTGTATTCGAATATTTGGATTTATAAAAATCGAATATTCGTTTATTTAAAATAGGTATTTTGAGAAAATGAGAGAGACGGTTTTTTTTATCAACATGTTTTCGTCATTTCTGAACAAGCTCATGATTAGGCAATGTACACAACACGCTTACGTTATAAGGTTGTAAAACATTAAACAGTATGTTAAAAAAATATATATATGGCTAAAGAACAAAACCATAAGCTCAAGCAGCGTGAGTGGAAAAAACACTAAGAAATCACATAGACAGTAAAAGAAATGGACAGAGCTATCCCATTGACTTCAACGGCGGAAAATGAGGTCAGTTAGAAGCACTCACTTCCTGATGGCTGAGCGAACTGCGCAGGCTCAGACTGAGCTTGACGACATAGATGTGACGTGAGCAACCTGTCTGACAGTTGCAGGTCTTCTAGTAGTTGTGGAAAGTAAAATATGAATCACGTTGTTTAAATATTTTGTCCCATTACTTTTGGCTCACTATCGGCTTCTCCCCATTCTTTCCCCTTGACTTTATCGGACTTTATGTCTCCACGTCCCCCCGACTGCCTCATAGACAGTAATAGAGCGTCTCCTTCTGTCTATACGGTAATTTCTCAACTGTGCGACAGAGTCGCGTTGGTTATGATGCAATCGTTTTAAAAAAAACTACTTCTAGGTGGCGATAGTGTAAGATACAAGGTAATGGAGCCTTTTATGCATTGTCGTGTTTCTTTATAAATACGTGGCACTGACATACGTTGAGGAGACAAAGCTAACAGTTAAGTGAAGTTTAAGCACTTTGGGTTTTCTGTTCTTAGAGGTCCACTGAAGTGCCTTGAAATGCGCCGCATTAGTCAATGTGTTGACGTAATTTCCGCTGAAACGGCTTCAGCTGTTAGCAGCTCCTCCCCTTTTTTGAAACAGCCAATAGCGTTTCGTTATTATACAGTTTGACTAGAGCACAAGAGCGGACCTTCTCTGTTTGGTAAAGCCAGTTTCCTCTAACACTGTTACCATCATAATCTCCTCCATATCGCTGGAGGAGCATTCTGTGCAGAGTTCAAATGGGTCGATATGTTTGTTGTCTGCGCGGACTCGCGCATATGATCCACGCTGCGCTCGCTTGTCTGTTGTCTAAATTTAGACCTGAGTCATTGGGGTGAGTGCGCTGCAGCGGTGTGTGAAACTAACGTGAAAACAGACTTTATTCGCCTCAAATGAAAGCATATTTACACTGAATCGTTTCTTATCACATAAATAGTGTGCTATGTGCCTTTCACAATGTAGAAATTAGCAAATGTGTGTTAACAACTGACCGATTTCAGCAGCAGTTTCAGCAGTGTAGGGGGCGGGCCTATGATTTTAGAGGGCATTTTGATTGGACAGAAGATTTGACGAGAAAGTGAAGTCTGCTATGATGTCACAAAAATCTGAGATTCGTTTTAACGGAAGTGGGAGACTGTAAATTTTTAATGCTTGTATCTCCTAAATGCAATTTTTTTCATAGTTTTGGAACATACCAGCTTATTCATAACTTTAAGGCTAACACAGTCATACTAAAAGCTAAAAAACTTAAATTTTGATTTCAGTGGACCTTTAAACCCTCAACGAAGCTTATATTAAAGGAAGCATTTTTCTCGAGAACATTTTTGCTATCATAAGTTATCTCGCTCTCACTCGGGGTCACTTACAGATGCGCTTAACTTACTCGTGAATGCAGTGATGGACTCTTTCCTCATTCCGCTGGCATTTAATGTGATTCTGGTTGTTCTTGTGTTATTATGATAACTCATTAACTGATTTTATCAAAAGTAACTCCATTTTGTAAGAACATTTTCAGCTGTCATGTAATTCCAAAAATCACGAGGCAGAAGACGACATTGTGTGATCAAATACACTCAACTCATTAACCCGCTCCACATCGCCACCCAGTGGATTCAGTTATAACTGTGAGATTTAGAGGGATTTCCATAGACAGTAAAAGAAATGGACAGAGCTATCCCATTGACTTCAACGGCAGAATGTGAGGTCAGTAAAGGAGCACTCATTTCCTGATGGCTGAGCGAACTGCACAGGCTCAGACTGAGCTTGACGACGTAGATGTGACGTGAGCCTCCTGTCTGACAGCTGTAGGTCTTCTAGTAGTTGTGGAAAGTGAAATCTGAATCACGTTGTTTAAATATTTTCTCCCGTTGCTTTTGGCTCACTATCGGCGTCTCCCCATTCTTCTCCTTTGACTTTATCAGACTTTATGTCTCCACGTCCCCCCGACTGTCTCATAGACAGTAAAAGATTGCCTGTGAGCATCTCCTCAGGTCTATACGGTAATTTCTCAACTGTGCGACAGAGTCGCATTGGTTATGACGCACTAGTTAGCCTATTTTTACAAAAACAGCTTCTGCGGGCGATAGTGTGATACAAGGTAATGGAGCCTTTTATGCATTGTCGTGTTTCTTAAGAAATAAACAATAGACAAATGGAGTCTTTAAACACCTCTGATGTAAAGTTATTTACTGTCAAAGTGACTCAAAAATGAATGGGAGTCAATGGGATGCTAACAGCAGGTGATGGCTTGGTTAGCAATGGCCGCCCCTATGGGTGGGACGCTTTCCGAGCGCTAGATTACCCCCTTGGGGATTTCTCATAGAGCCAGTGCATTTACAGCCAGCAAGTCAACGAAGTAAAATTCAGATTACAGATAGAATATTCATGCACACCCCTAGACTAAATAGATCTACACTGCTGCTGCTGCAGAGCAAGGACTGAGACTTGCTATTGCCAATACGTTCACAAGCATTGCTGTGAGCATGTAAGACATTTTGCTACTTCACATGGAGGTGGAGCTGGGGAGGGTGGAGGGTTTCTGAAAATGCGCTGCAAATTCCCAACAGCTAGTCTCATGTAGCCAGACCTTCAGAATGACGGCAGAAGGTCTGGACTCTATCATAGCTTTCATTGGTCAAGGACCACCCAAGAGGACGTTTGACTGACCTGCAACGCAACCAATCATTTCGCCTCATGTTTAGGGCTGTGAAAATGTAGTTCCTGCAATGACAAACCGGCGTGCATATAAATGATTAATTCAAGAACACTGTGTAAGTTACTACAACAATGGCCATGAACCAAACATCATTTTGAAAATCCATTGTTTAGTTGATCCTGGTTGGAATCGCTCACTGTAACAATTGTAAACACGACTGCGTTCTTCTTTCACAATGGAGTTTGGCATCACTGCATTTGTTTCTAGGCTGACCTTTAAAGAACACAACACATATTGCAGACATCTTCAATCAATCAGATGATGACTTTGAAACACCTGAAGTGTTTCTGGACAAGTGTGCAACACGCACCAGAGTTCAGTCAAGGGTCCGTGCTGAGACTAGTTAACAGCAAACACATAGGCCCTGTTCCAAATGGCACTCTTCATGTGCACTTTCGGTCTCGTGGACTTACAATGGCCATTGCGTGCGTGTATCCGTTAAGTCCACAAGACCGTAGGGTGTCCCATTCGTCATTTAAGCTTAAAGAAGGGTGCTCGTGAGCACCCCCTTTGCGGCTGCTATGTGCCCTCGATCCGCACTTCTGCCGGATCCGCACTGGTGTGGGTTACGCAGAAGACTTCTTCTGCTCATTTCAAAGCGTCATTAGGTCATGAAAGCGTGGACTGAGAGAAAGACTGTGAGGGTTTAGGGTGCCATTTGGGACAGGGTCATACAGTATTTGAGTGTTGAGACAGCTCATTGGTCGCTGATGCAACAGCAACCAATCAGCTGCTTTATGAAGATAACTCAATCTGGAATAGCGACCACATTGTTATGACTGCTCACTCAGCCTGCTCCATCTAGAGTTTCATGCCAGAACTTGATATATTCGAGTGAAACTTGAGTAGGATTTATATTGATGTTGTTCGCTGATCTTTGGTCGCTGCAAGAAGAAGGAGAAGTTATTTTGACTGATCATTATGAGGAGGGCACATGATTACTATTAGTTTAAAAAAATATATAATGATTGATGTGCATGGACAAATCATTAATAATAGATAATGCAATATTGCATGAACAAGAATTGCCCATTTTGATTTCACAGTGACAAAGATTACGGGGTAAATTAGTTTAGAAAAACAATGATATGAGCAGGCACATCTTTTATAACACTGCAATATTCAATGCAAACAAGGTTATGGTAAGCATGTCACAATCCAAACAAATCTGTTTGAATTGAATTGAATTGAATTGAATTAATTTCATTTTATGTTATGTTATGTTTTTTATTTATTTATTTTATATATTTTTAATTTTAATGTTAATTTTTATTCTATTCTGATCTCAAATTGCAGAGCGCCTCCTTCGGTCAAAATCAAACGTTTGCCTGAAAGCTAAACTGACAGTCTAAAATGACAGTCACGCCACGCTATCCTGAACTGGTTGTAACTCTTATCCATATGAGTTAACGATCTACAGTAATTCACGTTTTTTTTTCTTTCTTGGCGCGTTTTTCTTACGTCATTCTGAGCTACGTAACAGACGCGCTGCTCAACTTGTGTTTGTTATGACACCTATTCTGTAACAGGGTAAACAGGAGTGATATTTGTTTGTCCATTCTGAACCTGGAAAACCACGGGAATCACAGTCACAGCTGCACATTCAGCTCCATAAATGTTTCCAGCCTGTAGATATTCCCTCCAAGGTACTGTCACACTTTTACTAACGTTACCATGTAGCCCGAACGCTAGCAGACGTTGTAACTAAACCTTTGATTCTGTAAACCTTAAAGCATGTTTACTGTCCTATTAAGTTTTTATTATACGTGTATGCACGGGACATGCCATGTTTTTATGTTATAAACTATAGGTTTATTCGTCCAGCTAAGTTAGCCAAAACAACCCTGCAGCTTTCACACGGGGAAAGTAGGGCAAAGGGCACTCAAATATCGGTCAGATGTGTCCTTGTGTCTGAGGTGAACGCGTTTGATAACGCGTTCCTTGCAATATATAAAGTTATAGGCATGAAGCAGAATATTGTAAGTAAACAAATACAGCTTACAAGTGTGTCTGCTTCTTTTAGACGAGTACCTTCTTGACATGTTACTTAATGGAGGATTTTGTAACAGCTTATCTTGTTATACAAAGTTGATTCATTTCGTTTGATCGGACACAATGCAGTAAGCAGTGTCTGTAAAATTGATTCAATATGTAATAATAAGTCACCATAAAAATCAAAATTGAACCTTTTTTATGAAATATTGATTTAATTAGTATAAATGATCTATCTATGTAGTTTTCTATGTACATAGATAGATGTACATAGAAAATAACTTTTCAGTGGTGCGTCTTCTCTTCCTTGATAATGTTTTATTGGTGCAAGGGCGGAACAACCTGTCACATGAGATCACAGTTATAACATCCATTAAAAAAAATCCTGATGGACAAATTCAAGTCCCACCTTCTTTTTTGTTTAAGACTATTGCAATTTCCCTTTAATTTGTAACTCTTTAAGAATTTACTTGTCTGTCAAACATTTCTGTCTGTGAAATACTTGTTTTTTGTTTTTGTTTTTGCAGCACGGAGGTGTATACGTACACTAAAAGCGGTTCAAGTGGACCATGTCACACCTCAGTTGTACACCTCAAGGTGTTCCTCCTCATCTGTTCCACGAATAACCACTCATTACACAGTTTACCCCAGAGATAAGGACCCACGATGGGAAGGTCAGTTCTGTGCTATGTTATCTCATCAAAGTATGATTCCCTTTGAGGTGAGCGTGAACACAGAGACTGGAGAAGTTATGCCACATGCTGAAGACAGAGATAAAGATTTTGCATTGTTATTGGATGGAACATGTAGAATTTCAGATTCTGCATTTATTTATTGGAATGGAAAACCTTGTAATTTATGAGAGAATAAAAACATTGGTCACACTTTACATTAGGTGCCCTTAAAGGGATAGTTTACCTAAAAAATAAAATTCTTTCATTAATGTTGTTCCAAACCCGTAAGACTTTAATTTACCTTCGGAACACTTTCTGATAAAATCTGCCCCTCCATACTCCTTAGATAGCTACACAACTACCACTTTGATGCTTCAAAAAGTTCATAAAGAGATCATAAAACTAATCCATATGAATTGAGCGTTTTAGTCCAGTTTTGCTGAAGAGACTTAATCGCTTTATTTGATAAACAGATTGAATTTAGGCTTTTATTCACATATAAACATTAATTCGAGAACATAAACAGAAGCTCAACCGAACCTGCTTGACACGGGAGAACAAACCTCACCATTGGTCCTCACACATCAAGCAAGCATATGTGAGCTTTCGTTTACCATAAATAGTGTGAATTGATGAATCTTCAATCTTGAATGTGGATACATTCCTAAATTCTTCAGCAAATTTTGGACTAAACAGCTCAGTTCATATGGATTAGTTTTATAATCTCTTAATGAACAGTTTGAAGTGTCAAAGTGTCAGTTGCTTAGCTGTCAATGGAGTGACAGTAAGCTCTCAGATTTCATCAAAAAGATTGCATTTGTATTCCGAAGATGAACGAAAGTCTTACGAGTTTGGAATGACATGAGGTTGCGAAAATGATGACAGAAAGGCCAATGCACACTGCACAGACAGATGCAGGGTTGCCAACTTTTAAGTTTAGGTTGGAGTGAGATTTTTTGAGGGCCGGGGGGGGGGGGGGGGTTATCTTCATCCAGTATCAGTTTATATCTAGTATATATACTGTACATAATATTATGTTTGTTTTGGCACTAGTTTAAACATTTCTTGGGTCAAATTATATGCCATTCCTTAATATTCACTTGTGAGTGATTATATAAGTATCATTATTCATTAAAAAGATTAGGATGCAAGTTATTTAAGTTTTGAAATTTCACATTTAAAGAAATCTAGTGTTTGATCATCATATCTAAATATTTATTAGAATGCAAAGACTGCAATATATTTTTGAACAACTAGATTAGATACATGTATATTTATTAAAGAGCCATAACCTAATGGCATTACAAATAAACATTAATATTTTTTAGCCACAAAATGACTCTAATTTGCCTCTTTGAATTGGAATTCTCTATTTTAATATTAATTACTACACTAATTGTAATATAAATTTTAGAAGAAATACAAATATTAGAAGAAAAATGTTTTAAGTGGTCATTTATTGACAATAATTGTTGCACAAATAGTATTTAGTACCAAAAGATCTCCTCAAAATATTCAATAAATATAATTTAATGAGTATGGGTGTGACCAATTAGTAAGGAATACCTGAGGGCTAAATACAAGAATAACATTAATGTTAACAATGTTGAATCTCTATCACTCTCCATAATAAAACGATCCTGTAAATATGGCTGACTTAATAATCAATAAACACTAACACTATGCTGTACTGTTTACCAAAACTTGCAGCAAACATCTATATCGTGAAACTGTTGTGTATCCGCTTAAGCCGTTTAAATTCATTGGCAGAGCGCTAGAAGTAATGAGCGCTCATGGGCCACGTGACCAGCGCGCACCCATAGACAGTAAAAGAAAGCGCGCACCGCAGGGAGACGAGAGCATGCACTCCGCTTTTCAACGCCTCTGGCTTTAACATTATGCCACATTAGCGCCAAAACGCTATTTATTGTTTGAATTTCATTAAAACACATTAAAAAAAATTAAAGCTTATAGCTTTGTTTAATATCAAAAGCAGGTTTGGCAATTTGGCAATTATCTTGTGAGCGAGTCATCGCGTGTCACTCCCGGATAACAGAAAATGGGCAAAAAGGCGGGATGTGCGCGGAGCGGAGGTGACGCAATAACTATAGACGGCAGATAAATGGCTATCCACTTGTAACCACGCCCTTAATTATGCAGAACCTTAAGGCTTTATATAACGTAAACGAATGAGTTATAAAAAAATTCACCCCCCTCAGAGTTGTCATGAAGATAAAAATTAGCCTTATAAGCCAAAACCACAATTTGTACCAGGCTGTAAACATGTTTTTTTCTGCTGTAAAGTTGAGAATTTTAACATGGGGCTCAATGAGATTCTGCTCCCTTCTGGAGCCTGTCCCTAGTGGCCAGTTGAGGAATTGCAGTTTACATTACTTCCGTATTGGCTTCAAGAGAGATCGCGGGAGGTTGCCGCTTGGACGTGACGTGACAAATTCCAGACTGTAAACTGATGCTCCATTCTATTTCTGACGTACATCAAGCACCCACACTACCTCGGATATAAGGATTTGCAACAGTCACGTCCAGCATGAACAGCTTCTAGCTATTGCAGTGTGACGTGACGCTACAACGGTCACATCCGGTGTAGAAATGATGTAAGGTTATCTTGTTGACAGTAATGATTCTGTACTAAAACTCTTGACTTAATCCATACACACCAGTGATGATGCATTGGTCAATGTATAAACAACCCGCACCCGACCAACGTTTTCAATTAACCCGCAAAAAAAAAAGAAAAAAGAAAATATTGTACCTGACCCGCATTTTTTGGAAGTAGTAAATGCTCCCTGGCGTAATATCCATTAATCCAGCCGGTGGAGGAGGAGAAATGTTATAGGCCCTGACGTGTGCTTAGAGGTGCAGCGGCGAGAGCAGGCAGTTCTTGAGGCGGCCCATAATTTTCCATTTCAGCTGTCTCTAGATGCATATTATTGGTGAACGCGATGTTTATGTTTCAACCCTGCTTAGAGAATTCATCCGCAGGTCAACTGAGAGAGAGCCCACTTTTGGGAAAGTGTGAAAGCCCTTAGGAGCACAAAGTCGCAAACTGTTCTTTTTTTCTGAATGCTGCATGATTTAGCCTAGTGTTATGTAATAAAGGATTGATTTATTCATTTATTTATTTTTGTTTTCTTAACAATTAAGACGCTACATGTGTTTATCCAGTTGAACTGGATTCTCTGAACTGGATTCTCTCCCCCGACTTTCCCAACAAAAATCCCGCCCTGGAATGTATACGCCAAAAGTGGTTTTTCGCGTGCATATGATATGCGCTTTATGGTATTTTATACGCACAAACCACCCACCCCACCACCCCCATCCTACCCAAGAGCGTGTCATATACACGCCATAAAATGCATATCATATGCATATGAAAACTCATTTTGGCATATACATTCCACGAGATTGCGCACTTGTACTATTGATATGCATTACCATGTGATCGTGTTGGACATTACTGAGCTTTATGCGTTTAAAAGTATAGCCTATTTAAATGTTACAATGGCATTGCTCAGTTTAATGTGTTGGGAAATCTAACATTTTGTCCAGAGTCATCTTTATTTCAAACGACCCGACCGACCGCGACCCGAATATCATTAAAAATATTTTTGGATGACTCGTACCCGCTGGTGACCGCAGGCACCCGCTCATTTTGGATCAACCCACGCATCACTGATACACACTGATAAAGCAATTAACAGTTTTTTTATTTAAATTTTGCCTCTGAAATCAGCACGGAAGTAATAATATTAAGTACACAAATAAATGTGTGTATATAGTACATAATAAATAATTCGATTTTTGTATTTAAAAGAGTCTCAGATGATTGCAATTAACACTGTGATTGTCTGGTTTAATATTTACAGGCGTGGAAATGGAACGCTTCGCTGATGAGGCAGACGTTGTTATTGTTGGTGGTGGTCCAGCCGGTCTGTCAGCAGCCATTCGGCTGAAGCAGCTGGCCAATCAGCATGAGAAAGAGCTGCGTGTTTGTGTGGTGGAGAAGGCATCTCAGATCGGAGCGCACACGTTGTCTGGAGCCTGTCTAGAGGCCACTGCACTCAATGAGCTTATTCCAGACTGGAAGGAGAGAGGGGTACAAACACTTAAATACTGTCCCCAGACTCCCCGCTTGGGATCTGTTAACACAAATAATTGTAACAATGTGCATTAAAATAGCTTAAAAAAATATGGAAAATATGTTGACATTCTGGTTTACTATGATGTATTATGTGTTATTTATATGCATTTTCTGATTGTCTTGAGTCTCTTGACACAAGGGACAACAACAAAAAATGGCTGTGATGGCCAACACTGATTTTGATTAATGTCTAACAGGCACCACTCAACACTCCAGTTACAGAAGACAAATTTTCCATTTTGACAGAAAAATATCGCATTCCTGTTCCAATATTACCAGGTAGGAGATTGCCATTCTGGCGTATGACCCAATTTAGAGAGTTATACAAGTGCACACTATAAGATTTTCAAAATGTCCAAACTTATTTTTGGAGTCTTTTTGTGTCACCGTGTCCTAAATAGTTTTCTATACAAACTGTTCAAGCTTTAAGGACTGATTCAGTCATATGGATCCAATTAAATGCAATTTGTGAATACAGGACTTCCAATGAATAACCATGGAAACTACTTAGTTCGTCTCGGTCATTTTGTACGCTGGCTTGGGGAGCAGGCAGAGGAGCTGGGAGTGGAGCTGTATCCAGGCTACGCGGCATCTGAGGTCAAAATTCCTTCTTTATCTGAATGCTTATATTAATGATGCAATTAACCTTTATTAATTAGACCTGCTTTTGTACTGTCATTTCCTGTCATTTGTATTGATGTGTTTTATTTTTTAAAGGATTTTTTTTATCTGGATTGTAACAGAAATGTTTAAGGTTCAAACCACACAAGATGATCCATTCACTATAATCACTGCCTCTGAAATAAGTTACTTAACTTCAGTACTGTTGTTTCTTTAGTAAGCAGGGTTTCCATAATCATGGATAGCTTGGAAATATCAGGGAATTTTTAAATAATGATTTACAAATGCCATAGAAATATATACGATTAAAAAAAAGAACATTTCTGTAACATGTATATTTGTGTAGTTGTTCACATATTGTCTTGAAATTTCACTTAAAATTATACTACAAATTGAGTGTAGTCTCTTTAATTATTTAAAAAATAGAGTAATTAAAAACAACTGAAGAGTATTGGACATTTTTTGGTTAAAAGCCAAAGGAACACTTAATGAGGGTTCTGTAAGTTGCTTTAGATAAAAGAAAAAACAATGTTCACTCTGAGTAAAAAATAAAAAAAATAGTTGTAAAGTCACCGTCATTCAAGATATTTTCAGTTATGAAATATGAAGTCATGTTGTGAGAGATTAACTAAATCTTATTGAGAGATTAAAAGTTGCTTTGTAAGATATGCTAGTCACATTATGCTATATAAAGTTGCATCTGTGAGTTATACAGTCTCAATTACCTTTATTTTCTTTTATCCAGAGGTGGGAACTTTTGAAGAAATTGCTAAAGTACATTTATTTCTTATAGTTACATCCTGTTGACTTCTGCAGACTCTTGTGAATTTGTCTTTTACACCAGGTGCTGTTTCATGAGGATGGAAGTGTGAAAGGAATTGCAACCAATGATGTAGGCATCGCTAAAGATGGCTCTCCAAAGGTTTGTCATCATCACCATAAGGTTTTATATATCAATGTACCTGCCAGAACAAACTATGCAGTGGAAGTTGGATGAAAACGTTTCTTTCCCCCTAAATGCACATTTGAAACGCAGCTTATATATATATATATATATATATATATATATATATATATATATATATATATATATATATATATATATAAGTCAGCTGAATGACCATGTTAAGGCTAAATGACTCTCTGAACCACTGCGGAACTTGCACTGTAAGAAAAAGTAATTCTGGTTAAAGTGATTCTGATGTGCGAATAGCATATTCATGTGCTATTACCACCACATTTCACACTCTGTTGAACTCTCCAGGATGTGTTTGAGAGAGGCATGGAGCTCCACGCTAAGGTCACTCTGTTTGGGGAAGGCTGCCACGGACACCTGGCCAAGCAACTTTACAAGCAGTTCAATCTCAGGGAGAACTGTGAGCCGCAGACGTACGCTATTGGCCTCAAAGAGGTACAAGAACTTGCTTTCTTGGGTGATGCTTTAAAGGGATAGTTCACCCAAAAATGAAAATTTGATGTTTATCTGCTTACCCCCAGTGCATCCAACATGTAGGTGTCTTTGTTTCTTCAGTAGAACACAAATTACGATTTTTAACTCTAGCCCTTGCTGTGTGTAGGTCATATGAATTGGATTTAGGATATGTGAATTGGTAGTGTTCTATGAGAGTAAAAAAAAACACATGCTTAGACAACATGCACAAAGAGCCCTGTGGCTCATGACGACACATTGATATCTTAAGACACATTATTAATTGTTAATATTAAAATTAACTAATTTTGTATAAATTGTATACATTGTAATAAATGTAAAATAAAAATTAATAATACTTATATCATCGATATGTTATTAATAATTCATAATAATTACACGTTATATATTATACATATTTAATACATAATTAACAGTATTTATTACACAACAAAACACTGCTTTTTCTAGATTTGGGTTATCGATGAGAAGAAGTGGCACCCAGGACGGACGGAGCACACGGTTGGCTGGCCTCTGAACAGGAACACATATGGAGGCTCTTTCCTGTACCACCTCAATGAGGGAGAACCACTGGTGGCCCTGGGCTTTGTTGTAAGTCATTTTGTTCCTGAACCTTCTGGGTCAAATCCTGATTGAAATATTTCAATGGACTTGCAAGGGTTCTCTTTGAAGCCTAAATCTTAAAACTAAATGTTCTGGATTGATGTCTTTGTCAGAATGCTTTGATCTGTAGAGATATTATTGACCTCATTCATCATATTCTGTCATGAGCTAAAATGATGCGCAAGAGAGTGTGAAAAAGCTTTGAACTTAAATTGTTCCTGGTCATGAAGACATTTTCTCATCCTGCTGATAATATAGCATATCAAAATGACTTCTTTCTCCAATCACTTTTTAAAGAGGCATTTCATGGAATCCTTGTGATTTATAGAAACTAGTCTCAATTCCAGAAGTCTTGAGGAGTTATTATTCAATGTCGTCAAGGCTCAGGGTGGTCTGATTGGTCAGTTGTCTGGAGATACAGTGCAGCATTTGATTGACAGAATTGTAAAATCTTATGATTGCTCTGAATTATTTTCCCTTAAGTACATTTCCCTTGCTGAGCTGTTAGTAGGGGTATTGCCATTTTGAGATATACTGTGCTGAAGAGCCAGTACCCTTCTGAAGTTTGGGGTTAGTAGTTTTTAAACTTAATAATATCAAGAAATGTTTTAATTACATTTTAAATTAAGATACTTTTAATTTATTTAAATTAAATAATTCACAATTTTACTATGTTATACTTTATTCAGCTGGTGAGCATAAGATTCTTTGAAAAAAACGTCAAATGTACCATCCTCAAACTTTTAAACAGTAGCGTGTATGTCAGTTGATATTAAATTGTGCACTTTCATTTTCAGGTTTTAATATTTCTGTATTCTCAAATTCCTGTTGTCCTTCCTGTCTTAGCATGCAACAGTAAGCGAGGAGGGAGGAGCTTTTTCATTTTGGTGAACTGCAAATGTTTGTTTGTCTCCTCAGATAGGTTTGGACTACACCAATCCCTACCTGAGCCCATTCAGGGAATTCCAGCGTTGGAAACATCATCCCTCGATAATGTCTACCCTGGAGGGTGGCAACAGGATCGCATATGGAGCCAGAGCCCTTAATGAAGGAGGTTTCCAGGCATGTTGGCAACTTGTAATTCTTAATATGAATTCTTCTTCTGTCTGTTTTCTTTGTTTAATTTCTCACATGATCTCTCCTCCAGTCAATTCCTAAACTGACCTTCCCAGGCGGCATGCTGATAGGGTGCAGTCCGGGATTCATGAATGTGCCCAAGATCAAAGGCACACACACGGCCATGAAGAGTGGCATGCTGGCAGCCGAGACAGCCTTCAGGAAAATCACAGATGACAATCTGCAGTCAGAAACAGCAGGTAGCTGACCCAGACATTTTTGGAAATTAGCTGAGGTGTAACTCTCAGAATATTAAAGGTGCCCAGGTGTCCTATATGTTTGTGCATTTTTCTCTGCTAGGTCTCTATATTCCTGAATACGAAGAAGCTTTTAAAAAGTCTTGGATCTGGAAGGAATTGCGTTCTGTGAGGAACATCAGACCGTCCTTTCATAACTACTTTGGACTCTATGGAGGGATGGTATACACCGGAATCTTCTACTGGATTCTAAGAGGAAAAGAACCGTGGACTCTGAAGCACATTGGTAAGAACTGAGAACCGGGTTGTAAACTGGTTGTTTGTTAATAACAAAAGTTTTTCCTCATTTCCAATTTCAATCAGTATATCAGCAATTCAGTATTCTAAGCTATAAAGTAATTGCTCCAGCTTCTCCAGTCCTTGAACACAAAGATAATTGATAAAAATTACATTTTAAAAAGTTATTATGAACTAGGAATGTGTCTTCATTATTAATGTAAATTATGTAAATGTGAATTTATTTGCATTTATTTCATTGATTGCATATATTTATTGAGCTCAGGAAATGGGGGAAAACAAGTGCAAAAATGTTTTTCAGTGGCAGTATTACAGTATCTTATTTTTATTTTCATCATTGTTTTATTTTTATCTTGTGGATCTTCTAAAGAGTTTCAATTAATGTCCTACATGGACATTTCAGACATGACGCTATAGATGGTAAAAGCTTGGTGAAATCAGTTACAAATTGATTGGCTAGCTTTTATGCATTTTTGTTTTCTTAGGAATCAGTCCGGTTTTTATCAGTCACTTTAAAGTCTTGTTTACAAAGTTATATTTATAGTTACGTTTGATTAATTTTGATACTGGATTGCTGATTTGAACATTTCTAAGGAATAATTAGAAGTGCATGAGGGTCAGATCTTTGAATTGATTTCTAAATGCTAAAAGAACGAATGTAAATATACCCTCCCAAAAAGTAAAAAAAAACAACAAAAAAAACTTTTTTCAGCATTTCATCATTTATCATTAAAAATCAGCATTTATCTTTGTAATTTTCTAATAACGTTTTTGTTTGTGTTGTTCCTTACTAATGCAAAAAAACTTTTATTAAAACGAAATCAAAATGTTAAAAAAATACAAGATAAATTCTAAAATGTAGTCCAAAATCTCACTTTGTCTAATGCGTATCTCAACTTTTGGACATTTCTAATGCATTCTTTTTATTGAAAAATATTGTCTCAGACACCATATAGCAAGTAAACAACATATTCTTGACCAAAACTGTATACATTTTGAGCCATTAACTAACTGATTATCCAGAGGGGACCATTATCCTTTGCTTTTGGTGTGGGCCATACTGAAAACTCAGACATCTGGCAATGCAAGAACATACTATATCTCAGTCTCTACAGCAGTTAGTTGTCTGACATCAGTTGTCATTTATTTCCATGTTATTTTTAATAGTAAACAAATGATTGTCCTGTAGGTCTGGACTCTGATCAGCTGAAGCCGGCTAAGAACTGTACACCCATCGAGTATCCAAAGCCTGATGGGAAGATCAGCTTTGATCTGTTGTCATCTGTAGCCTTGAGTGGGACTAATCATGAGCATGACCAGCCGGCCCATCTGACGCTCAAAGACGACAGTGTTCCTGTGGCCCAAAACCTTGCGATTTATGACGGTCCCGAGCAAAGGTTCTGTCCCGCTGGTATGTATTTGTTTGCTACTCTTAGCAATAAACACTAAATGGTAACTTTCTTTATTAGACTTTTGGTTGCACACAATAATACAAGATCAACATGCTCTACAAGTTGATGAAACACCTGGCAAATAAGCTGCCACATTTCATCCTTTCTGTCCCACAGGTGTGTACGAGTATGTTCCTCTTGAGACGGGCGATGGCATGAGATTACAGATTAACGCACAGAACTGTGTCCACTGCAAGACCTGTGATATAAAAGACCCCAGCCAGAACATCAACTGGGTTGTGCCCGAGGGCAGCGGGGGACCAGCATACAACGGCATGTGATTTCAGCATTACATAGTTTTTATCATCATCATCATCTGGGAACATGGCACAGGTTCAATATCAAAGCTTTTAATGACTTGAGAGTCCTTCTGATGTGCCTAAGGAACAGAATGTCCTCATATCCTTCCTGATATGAGCTTGAAGTGTAATTATATAAGTGGCTTTGAAATAATTTTATATGTAACATATTATTACACATATATTGTTTAAGGAATGTGTCATAAAAGACAAAGGATTATGTTAGATTGACAACCAGTGGACGTTTTAGCTCACCATGATGCGGTTAACTGTAAACTGACAGTTTTGTATATATTGTCAAAGTTGGTAACTGTAACTGGTAGAAATAAATTAATTCGTCACAATCTATTGGTTTGTTTTCTAGAACTACAAACACAGAAATCTTTGAAAATATTGTTTTAATCCACAAAATTGACATGGCTAATTCCCATTTCACAACAAACAAATGTTTTGCTTTTTTTAGTCAGCGATTGATAGAATGAACAGCAGTTAAGACAAATAAACCCAGAAAAAAGGTCAACTCACTAAAAATCCCTTAACTCATAACACGTGGTACAGATTATACGAATCTCTTTCCAATCCTTAATTTTTTCCTTAAGAGACCCAAGGCATTTTTTTAACCAGCTATAGACTCAAGTGCAATGTAAGCGAACATATGCAGGTAGGTCGGTGTGGAGTGAGGTCACTGCAGTTTCTTTTACGCAAACATTTTGGAGTAAATCTTCTTTTCTTTCTCCTTCTCTTCTTTCACTTGCTGCTTCACTTTAACCATTTCATTTCCAATTGCTTGAATGAGGAAAAGGAAAATGTTAAAAACTATTCATAAATCATATTACTATTCATTTTAAAAGATGTGTAAAAAGCGAATTAACCTTTGTCATCTGGTGCAATCTCCTGTGCTTTCTTTAGATCGACCTGCAGTTTAAAAAGACATAATTAGTGCTCTGAAAAGCTAATACCCAGGAATAAATTGACATGTAATGGGAGCAATTTTCTATTATTGTAAGACTGATTCATTTTAAAAACAGAACATATCTGACATTTTACCTTGGGTCTTTGTGCTGAGTTCAGTAACTGAGTGGAGTGATTTTATCTGATAGTATCATTAACTATTAGTTTTTACTAATCATTTGAAGTAGTATTTTACTTGTATAATTTCATTAAATAAATCAAATCTAATTGACCAAAAGCACCAAGATCAATTAACATTCTTTTTTAGTGTCATTAGCTACAACAAACACAAAAACTCCCCAGAATGTTACGGTCCACTCTATTTGTTTTTGGGGGGTTTTTGCCACCCGGAAAATTTCTTAAACTTCTGATGAAGAGTAAGATGAATGTGTGTTTAGTCTGTGTAGTGTTTTTACCATGGCCTTGTTGAATTCTTTAAGGCCCTGCCAGGCTTGAGCTCTCCTGAACAACGCTTTAGTGTTTGTCTGGTTTAGCTCCAGGGCCTGAGAAAAAAAATTGTTATAAATAAAACATCACAATCTCCACACAAACCAGTAGAAAAAAAAACAAACACTGGTGCGATGGCTCTGTCAGTGTAGTTCATTTGTTGCCTGGCTATCACCAGACCAAGCTCAATTTAAGACTGAACATTGGTCTGGGGAGTCTGCTCTGTATTTTCTACTGCACAAGAGGCGTGATCAACGAGCATAATTCAAATGACTCTGTACGCAATTTTGACAGTCCCTCAACCAACCAGACCACAAGAGATGTGATCAACAGACAATGTCACTAAAAAGGGCAGAATGGTTACTCATTACTTGGTTCTTCTTGTCATAGGAGCTACATTGCCCACTACAGTTCAGTACATGTGTCGGTCAACTGTCTCCCTGAAGCAGCATTTTACAATTTTTCAGCTAGTAAAAATACCACAATATGTACACATAAAAAAAGCACAGCATTTTTTTTTATTATGTTTTGTAAGTTCTGTCTCAAAATATACATCCTAAAAGCTGTCCAATCAGCTTGTGGCCTTATTCTTATACATGTTACCCTGTATCTTTAGATTCTATGTTAAAATGGCAGTGTGAACACCAAGTGAACCAGGACAAAAAGTATAATTTTCTTTTTTGGTCCAGACCTAAAGAAGCGCACTACAAATGTGAACACACCCTTACAAGAAATTAGTCATCTTATTCCATTTCAACTGTTCCCTAAATAGAGAGAAAGTGTGTCTGCTGATCTATAAATGGTAGTGACCATGACAAGGTTATTTCAAGAACGGTGAATGGCTGGTTGTTATAAAATATCTAGAGGCCCTTTGCTTCTTATATCCTCTAACCCCGATGCAACTGGACACCATTCAGACGGCTCAAATGTTAGAAGATCCAATGTTACCTCATCACAGCTCTCTAGTGCTTCTTGCCAGAGTTTCAGTTTGAGTTTGCAGGCGGCCGTGTTGAGAATGCAGCTCAGGGCCGTGGGCTCCAGCTTCTTATGGGCACTATCGTCGTCTAAGGTGCTGCCACAATACTCTAGATACCTGTGGACCAAAGTAAGCTTTAGTGATATTGCTAGTTTCCAATGATGCATACAGTACATACATGTCAGATTAACACATGTAATAAGCAATGTTTACTTAGAGATCTTGCATATCAAACAGGTACTTACGGGAATGTCATCGTGATATGAGAGTCAATTTGAGAAAAGAACTCAGCTATAACAGCATGTTTGACAAATTGAAATCAAGTCTAGAAAGCTGCCACTTTAATGTCTCAAAGTAAGTGTAATGTAATAAAAGGGGCTTAAATGGCAGACTTGTCAAGTGCTCACCTGAGAGCTTTTGAATATTTCTTTATGGCTGACTGCCAGTTCTGAGCTTTGAAGAAGTTATTCCCAATGTTTTTCACATCCTCTGCCACAGACAAGACTTTGTTTGTCTAGAAAGGGAACAGATTAAGGTAATTAATTAATATTAGCATCTTTAGCTTGTGATTCTCATTTCAGCAATCATACTGTAATACTATGTAATATATTATATATATATATATATATATATATATATATATATAGAGAGAGAGAGAGAGAGAGAGAGAGAGAGAGAGAGAGAATATAGTTCAAAATAACAGTACTGAAATAATAATATTGATAATAATAATGATTTCTTAAAGGGCCACCTCAGCCATTAGCATATGGTTTTGTATCACTAGGAACCCTGGAGTATATTCAAATAATCCCCCCCCCCCCATTTATGCATTTTATTTCTGGAAAAATTCCTCCGATGACACAAATTGACGATATTTGCGTCATCTAAGGAATTTTTGGCTAAAGACTACAGCCAGCAGCGGGAGCCATTTCCGCATGTTTTCAACCTGTGCATGGGGAATGGAGATTGCACTCAGAGCTCAGCTCGCTGCTACAGGCACTCATGTAAACGGAGCTATGCGGAGCAAAGTGAGTGTTTCAACTTCTCAAATTAATTTCTATGAAAGTTAAGCTTCCAAAGGCATGAACTGAAAACGCGCCAGACTCAACACACGTTGTGAATGTATATGCCACAAGTGCGGTCGCGATTACCTCAGCTCTCATCCTGAGAGCTCATTCATGATGGTAAATGTAATCTGACTCCTACAGCGTTTGTGCTGTGACACTTGCGCGGTGACTCACTCATTATATTGAACAGACACGTTCAGTATTTAATTGTAGTGTCTGTTTTCTCCAACTCAGCCACAGTGATTTAGTAGCTGTGGTTCTGGGAATGGCCTCACAGGGCAGCTAAGCATTCTGGGAATTAATGACCCAGTTTAAATACAGATTAATCTTCCCAGCATTGAAGTACCCCTTTAAGGATCATGCGACACTTAAGACTGGAGTAGTGATACTGAATGACAAGGTAATATTGTGTCTTATATGGCCCATTGCAATACACATTTTTATATACTTTTGTATAAAGATAGAAGTAAATAATTTCTAGTGTATAAACTTTAGGTTTCTGGGTAAAGTGATGCGACATTATGGAGCAGGTGACATATAGGGTATATGTAAGTGAAAATGCAGAAATATAATGACATCTTTAAAGTCCACATCAGAGTCCTCTGGGAAGTCGGAGTATGCGTCTCCTGAGCCGTCGTTAGGTGCGATGCCCCAGTCATCTCCCGCTTTATGTTCTCCACATTCAGCAATGACGCAGGGCTGAGAGAGACAGACAGTTGCAATCAATCTAAATATTCATATTCAATTGCTCACTGGACTGGAAAACGGAAAAGGCAAGGCACTTTCTGTTTCTCTAATGGAGAGAGAAATGGTGACACACAATGTCTTCTTTCAAAATAATTTATCACACTAGCTAGTTCACCTGTGCGGAACGAGTGACAGACTAAATTTCATGGCTATTAAATCTTGATAATGGTGACTAAATGCATCTAAAAGAAAGATCTCAGACACACCTGTCCTTCAGGACCAGTTAAGATCTCTGTCACGTTATATTTCTAAGCACGGTAGCAGATGTCATGATGTGTTTAAAAAGTAAAAGATGTTTGCACCTTCACAGGGTTGTCTTCCTTTGTCTCAATGCCTTCCAGCATCTTCACCACCCCCATTCCTTTCAGCACCTGGCCAAAGACAACGTGTTTGCCGTCCAGATGCGGAGTGGGAACCGTGGTTATAAAGAACTGTGAGCCATTCGTGTTTGGGCCGGCATTGGCCATGCTGAGCAGACCCTCTTTGTCGTGCTGGTGGAAATCAGAGTGAGAAACAACCACATTTATGAAGCACCACTTCATTCAAGAAAATCACAAGGTTTATCTATGTCTCATTTGTTCCACAGAGCAGACACCAGGAAATTAGCGGATACCTCAGGGAGATGAATCAAGTGCTGTGTTTGGTATATTTAATCTCAGACTCATTTCTGAGCAATTATGTAGAATGATGGCTTTGGTTAATTAAATGAAAAGTTCATTAAAAAGGAAAATCCTGTCACTCAATATGTGCATTGGAGATGGGTGGTGTGACCAGAATACTATGTTATAATTTCCACAATTTTCAAGAGCAGCGTGAATATTCCGCTAAACTACTTTTGCGTTTCAGGGGGTGAGTAAATGATGAGACTCGTCATTCTTTACAGCAAAGCAGCTCTGTGGTACCTTGTAGTGAAAGTTTTCATCCTCAAACTTGTCCCCATAGATGCTCTCTCCTCCAGTTCCGTTCTGATTAGAAAAATCTCCACCCTGGATCATGAATTTTTTGATGACTGAAGGATACAATAAGAAATATATAGTTCAATAATTGTTTTGTAGAGTCGATTTCATCATACTCAAAACATTAATCTGACTAATAAGACTATTTTGCAAACATGACATGAACAATTAAGTATTTTATAGCTTGGCATTTATATATATATATATTTTTTTAAAGTTTATTCATAATTTATGACTTTCCCAGGCCTTAAAATCAAAATCAATTTTTTTCATGACTAAACCCTGCGCATTGCAAGCAATATTTTTACACATCTTCATGGAAATGGGAGGTCAGGAAACTCACTGCGGTGGAATGGACAGCCCTTGAAGTGCAGCGGTTTTCCAGTGCTTTTACCGATCCCTTTCTCACCGGTACAAAGAGCACGGAAATTCTCTGCTGTTTTAGGGACCACATCAGCAAAGACCTCAAACACTATACGGCCAGCTGCAAAGAGAAACAAAAACATCATGAATGAATTCTCAGATTGTTTCAATGATCTTTAGTCATCAGGGCATATGTGGTTGCATATTTTGTCCCCTATTATTTTTTTAAACATTGTATCTGACCATATTGAGTTTGCTTGACAGATATCAATAATTCAAACTCAAAATCTACTGTTTAATTTCCCAAAGAGTTACTCACTATAACTGAAGAATAGAAATATGAAGTGCTGTCATATTTTCTTCTTATTTGTGCCTTTTTGTAGTTTGAATTTTGTTATTTAATGGCTGAGTTCACCCAAAAATTTTAACTAGTCCTTAATTTACTCTGTCTGAAGTCAACCTAAATAAAGTAATTTACAATCTGAGTTGTTAAAACATGTCCTGGCTCTTCTAAGCTTTATAATTGCAGTAAATGATTTTCGGTTTTGAAGTCCATAAAAGTGCATCTATCCATCATAAAAATGCTCTCTGGGGGGCTTAAAGAGCAACTTCATCTAAAAATGTAAATTCTGTCATTAATTACTGACCCTCATGTTGTTCGACAATCTTAAGATCTTTGTTCATCTTTGCAACACAAATATTTTTTTTGAAATCCGAAAGAAAGACAGCAAGGCCTTCATTGACACCAATGTAATTTCCTCTCTCAAGACCCATAGAAGGTTCTAAAGATGTCGTTAAAAGTCTCACTACAGTGGTTCTACAATCTTTTTATGAAGTGACGAGTTTTTTTGTGCAAAAAGATCTAAATAACTACTTTATACAACAAGTTGGGACCCTGGAGCCATGTAGGTAAGTTATATGATGGATAGCACTTTTATGGTGTTCAAAACAGAAACATTGCCATTCACTGCCATTATAAAGCATGGAATAGCCAGGACATTTTCAATATAACTCAGATTGTATTCGTCTGAAATAAGAATGCCATACACCTAGCATGGCTTGAGGTTGAGTAAATCATGGACTAATTTTCATTTTCAACTACTGATAAAAAAATAAAATAATTTAGCAAAACATTTTGCTTTGAGAAAGGGAAAAATATCTCTTCTTAACTCTTCACATGTACACTGAATTGTAACTAATCAATATGATTACAATATTTAAAAATAGGACTTTAATATCTTTTCCCATATATAAAGACATGAAGGGGACATGAAAAGCACAAGGTTGCACAACAGCAATGACTGATGTATGATACAGAAAACACCAAGAAATAAATGCACTTAACTCAACTATTTAGAAAAGCAAAGAAAATGTCCCTATTTTGCCATTGAACCGTTCAATGGCAAAATAGGGAGATTTACTTTGCTTTTCTAAATAGTTGAGTTTAGTGCATTTATTTCTTAATTATTTCTCTGTCTTGGTGTAAGCAGTTAGAAGCATGTGGCAGCTGACCGACAGAAGCATGCAGTCATTCAGCTTCTTTCCAAAGAAAAACAAAAGATTCTGACCTCTTTCATCACCGATATCTACGTCAAAGAATACCCGAGGGTTTTCTGCGTTTCCAGGCTTGGCTACAGGAGTTGGGTTTGACATTTTCTATAAATTTTGACAGGGAAAAGGGTTCAACTCTGGCTGGACGGATACTGGAATATTCGGTGTCGGTGAAAAGCAAGCACTAGTGAATTCGTGCAACTGAAGCATAAGTGAACGTGTAGCGCCCTCTGCTGCTGTGGAGTTTAGTGCGCAGCGGCGCTTTACTGCTTTTAATGGAATATGGAAAATAGCTCAAAATTTGAAGGCAACCAGGTTACTTACTTTTTTAAGTTAAACCAATGAATTATTTTTTTTTTTTTTTTTTTTTTACGGTGTACCACGTTTAAATTCACTAAGCTGATGCCCGGTGCTCTATTTCAGCCAAGTGATTGGAATGCCTGAATTCAATGATTTGAAGGGATGTCCCAACACTTTTGCTAATAAAGTGTATGTGATAGTGATAGGAAAAAAGGCAACAACAAAGAGAGCTATAGGATGGTGACAGGTTAGGGCCTGATTTTTCTGTTTAGAAAAGCCTCATCTGGCTTAAAGACAACAATACACTATTGTACCAAATAATTTGTGAAGCACAAGGTACTTAAGCTTAAATCACACTCTAAAAAAGTATTGCTAACATGAAATTAAAAAGTGAGAGTGGCAGCTGAAGGTCATGTCTCTTCATCTTGGAGATGGCTGAAGTTGTGTGTGCCATTATTAATAACACTGATGCAGGCAGGGGATCCCACATACACCTGTTGAACTGAAGGATTACTGCTTTATTGCTCCTATCGATTGCTGGATTTGAGTTCTATATTTTTGAGACTTTATAAGCTGACACTATGACCCATAGATATGAGGTAAACAGCAAAGGGACATTCATTTGGGACTAAAGTTTTTTTTTTTTTTTTTTTGCAGTGATGACATTTAAGAACCATTTCAGTGAACAGGTCTATGAACTATTATTTCTTAGTGTGAAAAATATTTTTCACAATTTTAACAAGCACAATACAATATAAAAGAATAATTATAAAAGTTACATGACACTATAAACAGTTTTTTTACTGCTTGTTCAAATGAGCTAAAGCAACACAATTGCTTTACATTTTGTCCTAACTTAATTTGACTGTGTTCACTTCAGTTAAATATGTGTAAATTTTACTTAAAAGTTTACTTAATCTGTTTGTGTTGTGATTACATGATGAATGATTTTTGTAAACTGAAACTGTGTGGGACTTGTAAGTTCCCAGCATGCTTTGCATATGGCTAAATCGAGAGAGAGGGAGAGAGAGAGAGAGAGAGAGAGAGAGAGAGAGAGAGAGAGAGAGAGAGAGAGAGAGAGAGAGAGAGAGAGAGAGAGAGAGAGAAATGTTTTTGTTTCATGTAAATGTTTTTATTTTATATGTAAGTTTTATGTATTATTGAGCAAGATGAGAAAATGGGAAGTGTTGTTCAATTATGTTGTAATTATTCAAACAATTTAAATACAGTGGGATAACATTGTGGAGAAGAGTGACGCATTTGCAGACTGCGGACTGATAGAGCTAATGTCATCACTGCTGTGCTAAAGGAGCTTTTAATGCGTACCATTGAAAATGCTAATATGTGTTATTGCTAGCTTACGTTTGACAACTAGCTAGTGTAGTATTATAATTCCGTTGTGTGAATTATTCTTGCTTAACTTGTGGGACCAAGGTACAACATTAAAAAATTTAAATCCAAAAAATTAAATAATTTGTGACGTCACAGAAAGCTATACTTTACCATTTCATGGACCAAAAAATGAATAGTTTTTATAACATGTATAACTTGTTTAATCAAAACAAACAGTTTAATAATCACATTCAAGAATCATTTGACCAATACAAAAAGTATAGTGTGTCTGGTTGTGCTCTCATTACGCATTGTTTGCAGACAGGAAAGAAGAAGAATGAGAGAATGGTTAGTAACGTACTTTGAGATTAGAATGAAATTCAGTTACAGGGTGAAGTGTGTTTCATTTGTTTATATGTCACTTCATTAAGCGGGAACTGTTTGTTGTCGTCCTTGCTGTTAAGTATCATGTGCGCTGTGGTTCCAAGTGAATCTCCAGCAGTTCGGTTGGTGGTCCCGAAACCGGGGCTGAGTGTGCCTGCAACCATTGAATTATTGATTACTAGAGGAGAAAAGCTTCCTTTCCACTCTACCCATTTCCTGACATTGTAACCCATCACCATCTAGAGTAATAGGGGGAGCTGGAGGTAACCTAACCCTTCCCTATACATGGTTACTGGTGTGTGTTTAGCTCACCATGGACTGGGAGCTGCTCCGTCCAGCACTGCTGCTTAAAAGCTGGAAAATAAAGTATTTAATTTATTTAGACACATACAGTGTGGCAAAACTATAGACTTTGCACAGTTCTTTAGAAATATACAGTTTGCTATTATGACTATTTTAAATCTGATGTCTATTGTAGCCTAATATATTTCAAAATGTTGTCATTTGGTCCTGTGATGGTATGAATTTTCAGCATCATAGTTGTCTCACTTTTATGCCAATGTTTCCAAGTTATAGGTTTATTGTTGTAAGTCAATTTCTATGTTTTGACTACAAAAACTGAATCCACTTGTTTTGCCTATGCCAAACAAACATGCAAGGAGGATTTAATGAATACACACTGGCCAAAAGAAATTGTAAGTAAATGATTATAATATTATAGGGTGAATTCAGGGTGACTTTTTGCATTTGAGATGACTTGGAAAAAGTGTCCCAATCAATCTGAATTCCCCCCAATATAATATAATATAATATAATATAATATAATATAATATAATATAATATAATATAATATAATATAATATAATATAATATAACCTCATTTTGTTTGTTGTTGATGACAGTCCGCCTGTTGAGTGCAGTGGAGTACTGCAGACCCCAGCCCACTTCTCCGGTGCAGCGGTGTTTCGGTAACGGCGGGGTCGCGTGCGCTGCAGGCCGGAAGAGGTAGTTGAGATCACTCGTGGCATCTGGAGATGATAGGCCGATTCCAATGCTGCGGGGGAAATAGTCCAACCTGGGACGGAAATCTCCAGTGCCGTCTGGTCCTTGATGACAACAAAAAGCAACACTTTTATCAAATTTGTGAATTTAACGTTACTGATGATGAAATAAAGTGTCCTACTAAAATAGATTCATAAATAGGCCCATTTACCTGTGAACAGTATTCTCTGTCCAGACGCACTCTGAGTTTCTGCACGAGAAGAAGTGTCCTGTTGTACCCTGTTCATCATTCTCCCTTTGTTCAGACTACTCTTGTCTTAAAACGGTTGCCAGATCTTTGAATCATCAGCAAGCACATCTCAGTGACTGTGTAAACAAGCCCTGGGCAGGAGGTCGGGTCAAGCGCGCCGTTGCCATGGAGCGTTTGGTCTCGGAACCAGTGTTTAGTCAGGATGCATTAATCTTGCATTGATCATTTATTAAAATGTTTAAAACAACAAATCGTTTAAAACAACATAGGTCTACTTTAGTTTATTTCTTGACATAAACTGGCCAAATACACAAATGAATAATATGACGTACATAACAAACACAAATGAATAAACCTATTGGTAATTTAAAGGAAAATAAATAACTGACAAACAAAAAAACGCTTGATTGAATGAATAAATCATTTTGAAGTGTGGGCCTATAGTTTAACATTGAAAACAAACAAACAAATAGGCTCAAGGGTTCAATTCCCCGGGAATGATGAGCTGATGAAATGTACATGTTAGTCGCTTTGGATAAAAGTATCTACCAAATGTATAGTGGGTTTTCTCATTGTAGTCTTTCAGCAGGCATTAAATAAGCTATTTGCTTTGTCTTTAAACTAGTTTGCTTTTGTTCATATAATAATAAATCTTTACCTTATAGTGTCAGAAAACTGATGTCCAGCATCATGGAGGTGTCTTGAAAAAAAAGAAATCACATTGTGTTTTGTTTACTAAATTTATTTCTGAAACAGAGCTTAATTTACCTTTATTTCCCCAGTGCTGACTGTTCTTTTGTTCCATCCTAACCCTCAACCGGCATCAATCCCACTGGTGACATCTGAAGTGTTAAGGGTCTAAAGGAATTGCTGATTCATTGTTATTATTTATCATGAGTCATCAAAAGTGCAGAATGTCTTGATTTCATGAACATAATACATGGCTGGTAGCTATAGTCACATGATTCAAAAATGCCCATATATGTCAAATCTGTCATAGTACAAGATAGGTCATGTTATGCATCTAACATGATTAGTTTTAATAATAATGTATTAGATTACTAATATTACATAATCACATGTAAACTTGAAAGTGGACATCTTTTTCCAGTGGGAAAACACAAAGCCATATTTTGTGCCACAAGAAACATTTTATGTTATAAAATCGAGCATTTCAAAATAATGATGCACTAAATGAAACAAACTAAATATTAAAGAAATAGAAGTATCGTTACACATACTGCAAAAAAAAAAAAAAAAAAAAAAAAAAAAACCTGCACATAATGTAATAAGCATTAGATTATGATTATTATTATAAAATATTCATATTGTAATAATTTTCTCAAAATGAAATCATAATTTAATAACAATTTGTACATTATGAGAAAATGATTACATTATAAACTCACCAAAAAAAATGTCATATTTTCATTATTGTAATAGTTTTTAAAATATAAAAATATTAGTATTCCCTTACACTACCTTTGTAAAAAATTAACACTGGATTTAGATTTTTTAAATGTACTGTATGAATGAAAATATGGCATATTTTTGGTGAGGTTATAATATAATAAATTTATCATAATGTAATATTTTATTATATTTTTAAAAAAGTATTACATTATAAACATTTGATCACAATAATAATGAAATACGTATTACATGCAGTTATTCCATTATGAGTTGAGACTCTTGTAATCCTGTCTTCAGCCAGTGGATGGCGACATAGCACCAAGTGCTGTGCGCATTGGAATTGTTTTGTGGGCGCATTATTGTGCTGAATGGACTCGCCCAGGAACCCTCTTGAGGCGGTCGGTCACCATGGTGGTGGCTTACAACAGCGAGCCCAGACGGCAGACCATCCGTCGCGTTTAGACACCAAACACTGTTTATAAATGCTGCCTTTGACCCTCCGCTGCTTTGTAAATGGCTTAAAATGGACAATCACCAAACGCATGGATTGCACGTTGTTTTAAGATGGAAAACTGAAGAAGATGGAATAGCGAACAGAGGACAAACGGAATGGTGAAAAATGCACTCGTCTGCGTAAAGCAAAGACGTACCTCTTCCCTGCAAAAAACCTTTCATTATCACGAAAATCTCCTGTCAGCTCACAACAGAAACTCCAGCGGCTGGACTAGGAAAAGCAGACTGTCTGGTCTTGTTGGATTGGGACGAGGGACAGTAAGAAAGATCCTGGCTTAGGCTGTGGCCTGGGGACAGGCTCTGCTCTGCAGCTGCTGCTATATGAAACGCTATTGTAGCGTTTAAAAACCACTTGTAAGATTGCGCGTTGGGGTAGCCTATCTGACTTAATTCTTGAGCGCGATTGTTTTGAACACCATGGCGTCCTATGTGGATAACAGTTTTCGGCAGGCGGTGATGGTGAATCCTTCAGACAGGACGCAACAGGTCAGAAGAAAGCTTTTCAATCATTTATTATGTGCACTGGCGACTGTTAAATGTTACATTATGCTGCATTTCTGCAGTTACTATAGTATCACGTGCATGCAATGTCTCTTCCATGGTGTTGACAATGCAACAGTTTTGTTAGTTTATAGAATAAGCAGTGCAATTCAATTAAATTGTATGAATATCATCATCACCATCACGTGGATTTTGTTTTCACTGTGGTCCATTGCATAAACATAAAGGAACCGTTTGTAAACTTTACGTCTTTCCCTTCTACACAACTTTTGTCAGCTCAACTTTGCGTCGGAAACAGTTTAGCGATTGTTTGATGCGAGACCTAATGACGTTAGGTTTTATGTGAACATATTGACCTGTTATGCTTTGAAAGGCGTTACTTGCGATGACATTTTGCTTGCTTGATTCGTTGTTTAGTCTCCACCCTTTTACGTGGCTCAGCAGCCGGTTATCAAAAAAAATAAATAAAAAAAAAAAAACACACATTATTCGTTTTTAGCAGGGCTGAAAAGTGTGTTTGCAGTTTGTCTAGAACTGTCTGCATCGTCTGTACTGATTAGGAGAATTTGAGTTGAGTTGGGCACTTTAAGGGGCTGCTTTGTGAGACATAACATAGGCTAAGCCATATTCTTTACTGCACATCTGTTTAATTTACTTTTGCCCTCTGATTCATCGTAGGTTACAATAATTATCATAGGCTACAGATTGTGAGTGTTTTTTTACCGTTAGTAACCAATCAATTGAAGTGCTTAAGTTGAGGTCATTATACAACCTAGCTACTGTGACATGTTCGTGAACGAATGAATGAATCATTTTAAGTAGCCTAAACGATTCTCAGGGCTGCACTAAATTAACGAGACATTTCGTTTGCGAATGAACGTAAATTAACGAGTTATCAATTAATTTAGTGTAACTTTAAGTGATAGTTCCCCCAAAAATAAGAATTAGGCTACCACATGATTTAGGCTACTCAACCTTAAAACCTATATGCCTTTCTTCTTTTCAGGCGAGATATATGTTTTGGCTATTCAAAGCTTTATAATGGCAGTGAAGAAGATGAGATTTTGAAGCCCAAAAAGTGTATCCATCCATCATCAACATATTCCACACGGCTTCTAGGGGATAATAAGGGCCTTATGAAGCAAGCAATGTGTTTGTGTAAGAAAAATATCCATATTGAATACATTAAAAACTATAATAACTAGGCTCTGGCAGACAGCCTACGCAAGTCATCTTACACCAAAAGACATTAAGCTGGAGTAGTGTAAGCTTTGACACCACTCACAGTTCAAACTGGGCAAAACACTCAAGCTCCACCTCTCTTATATCAGAGTCCTCTGACATTTCTCTTTAAAAATTAGAAGTCAAAAACTAGAATTTTTGACCAGTGTTTTGTTTTTCTCTATCCTGTGCGGTCCACGTTCATCAATACATCATGCGTCAGGTCAGGGGTTACTCTTAGCCCTATCTCTGATCGTATACATCTGAAAGCCATATACACCTAGGATGGCTTGAGGGTGATATCATCATGGGGTTATTTTCACTTTTGGGATTAACAATCCCTTTAAACTATAGCCTATGAAAAAAAGACAACAATAGTCTAATAGCCTAAAATAAATGAAGCGTTCCAAAATCATCCATTTTAATTTCATATGGTCATCAGTCATTTGTACCGTACGCATTCTTTTTCATGAACAAATGGCTGATTGATTTGTTTATTTAATTACCGAGATGCCCAAGTTCATTAAGCCCGTTCAAAAATGAGACCATTCAAATAAATGCTCCTTCACAGCCCAGACTGGAATGTTATAGGTTCTTGCTACAGTCTTTAAAAGCAAGAAAGCAGTCACGCACTTCAAAAACGAAAAACGAGACCTGTGACCGTGCATGGACGTGAGCAAGAATGATTTGTTCACTTTCAAGATTAGTTCGCAAACTAACACCACAAGTCAATACTAATTAAATATTGTGTCAGGCACTTGAGGTGAGAGGCTGTCAGACAGGTTCATTTGATTTAGTCCCCTATTTTTCAACTTTAATGGATTATAATGATTTTCATACAGATCATGTGTGTTTAAAAAAACAAACTGAATCGGGTCAATGTGTAAACCTAAGTCCTCTGTTAACAGTGGATGTGAATATTAGCAGGCCTGCTTCACATATGCATTACACAATAATCTCATAATCACAGTTCCTGTTGTATAGAGATAAAATAAAAAATCACTCATTAGGCTTCTACATGAGATTGAGCCACAATACATAACAAACTAATTGTGAAAGAACTGATTTTGTGCACAGGGGAACAATCACATCTGTTCATGCACCAAGTTGTTTGTACCTGGATTTAAGCATTACAGACAATAGAGGCACTTGAGGGTCAGTATGGTTTTCATTAGCAAATGCAGTTCTGTAAAGCTACATTTCCTAGAGATTACGTGATATTCCATGTCTGCTCTCATTGAGTGATAGAGCCTTTAAATCATTTCGGGCCGCTCTCAGCGTTGGCCTTTGTTCAGCAGTCGCAGTACTTCGGCCTGAGTGATCAGTAGTGTGTGTGTGGGTCCGGGAACACTGACCCCTAAAATCAGAACGTATCACACCTCAAATTCACAACTGAAATAGTCCCTGGTTGCAAGTGCATGGGATATAGAATCAAAGACCATGTGAAATGCATGATGTAATCTCGGTCAGTTCATGTGAGCTAAAAGAAGCTGTTCCATGAAATGGGCTTTAAGAAACCCTTCATGTGAAAAGACTTCTTTTTAGGGAATGACGCAGGCTATGCTAATGGAGCTTGAAGCTCATTATGGATTAACGGCAACAACCTCAGCGCTTTGCATTACCATGCTGATGGATGGTGTAGATGGGGCAAAATGGGGCAAATGTTGGACTGGGTGATATGGGGGAATAGTGGAGGGTGCGGCCTGTCTTTGGGACACTATTTTCAACAGCAGACGGTTATGCAGGGGTCAAAGAGACCATTATAACAGGCTGATGGTACTCTGTGCTTTGACCTCTGAGTCGGTAGATCAAAGTGCAAGAAGGCACGGCTCTTATTGTTCATAAGAGGTGCATCTTAAGTATTAGTATAAGGTAATTAAACAAGCTAAATATATCTCTTTGGCGTCAATTTTCTTTTTTGATGCCTACAAAGATATCAGAGGCTGGTCATCCTGGACTGATGGTTTCCTTCCAAGCAGCTTCCTTCCTTTCTTTCACAGTGAGAGGAAGTGCATCAGAGGGGTGTTAGAGTTTGCAGAGCTTAAGAAAGTATTTTTCTTGTTTGTCTAAAATTCTTCCTTGTTTTGTTCTTCACTAGTGAAGTTTTGTTTACTCACACATGCCAGTCAGTGAGCTGCAGGTGTCACCTGAATTTTTAAGAGCTGTGGCTTACCGATGAATCTAAACAAAAAAATGTCAAGAAATATTCTTTCAGCTATACAAGAAATAAGTATATGAAAGAAATTAAAACCTGTTAAAAAAAAAAAAAAAAAAAACTCTCATAATGCAACATTTATGATGTATAATTTAAACTGTATTTATGCATAATTCACTATTATGGTATTTTTTTTTTACAGCTTCTGTACTTATGTACTGCATTATTTCTTTTTGTATTATATGTTACATTTTTATTTTTATTTTGGAATGAAATGTGACCTGTTTTACTGCACCCATAAATCATAAAAATGTGAGTTTAAAAAGAAAGGAAAGAAAAAATTAGTTAAACATGATTCAACATGTTCCAAACCAGCATGCTGTTGTCTGGCCATTCTTACTGTCTAAGCATGTTTTTGTAGACTGGGTAAACCCAGCCTGATCTGCCAGAGATTTGATTTCGCCCTGCATCTCACTCTGGAAACTTGTACATTTATTTCTACTGCTTCTGTTACATTTTGGCAAGAACCAATCACAGACTGGATTATCCACCTGGCCCGCTATTGGCAGATTTAACGCGATGACGGATAAAAAAGCGATTAATCTTTGCCCCTTGTTCACTCTTGTGGTCTGATTAGTTGAAGGACTATCCAGTTGCGTACACAGTCATTTGAATTATGCTCGTTGATCACGCCTCTTGTGCAGTAGAAAATACAGAGCAGACTCCCCAGGCCAATGTTCAATCTTTAATTGAGCTTGGTATGGTGATAGCCAGTAGTTAATGCTACTTTTTAAAGCTACTAACACTTTCCTAGAAATAACTACTAATCTTATTACCTCAGAATTGATTTTTTTATCGTTTTCTGAATTTTTACATAGTTGTTTTGTTCTTAGTCTTCTTGCCAAGTTAAGGCATGTTATGAATGGCTGTCATTGCCTTGACAGAAGTGGTTGGACACATACTTTATAAGCTTGCGTTAACAAAGAGCGGGTTCAGTGACATCTCCCATCTCAGTTTACACAGGAAGAATAGACTGAGCGGCTGGAGAACATAAACAAATGATGACAACTGTCGTGTTAATACCAGAACATGTGGCATGTCTTTCTTTGCCTCTGTCATTGACTTGTGAGATATTATTCAATGGCCCACCAAATGCTGGTCGTCAAAATGATTATAGAATTGCATTGGGCAATTTCCAGTATGAGCTCACTTGAGCTTTTGGTTTCATGCCAAATATTGCTTTGCGTATATTAAGGTTGGCCAGCCAAAGGTTTCATTGGTTTATTTAAAAGCAAAAGTTGAGGAATGCCTAATGACCGAAGAGAGATTTCACTAGGATTTGGAAGGCACTTTTTTAGGGCATTCCAATCCAGTTATTGCTCGACCAACAGTATTTGACTGTGTTCATCCATTTTACGTTTTGTAGGAGAGTCTTAATAAGCTCATCCAATGAAGTGGAATGCAGTATTTGAATGCACCAGTGATCATCACATGCTTAATTTACTAACAGACTTAAATGATGCTCATCACAAGCTTCAGTTAGTCACATTACTGTTTTACCTGCTGTGCGCACGTTTTCTTATGGATAAATCTAGTTATTTCTTTCTAAAATTCCACCATTTAAAGGTAAGAGGAACTTCTGCTTGAGCTTCAGAGATTTTGCAGAGAAAAAGATACTTTGATTAATTGACAATTAGTGCTTGTGAAATATTGATACTTTTGTGCTTTTGTATTCTGATTATTCAATGTTATTTATAATATACAGTTAACAGTTTTGGTTAATTTCTTGAAAGTGAAAGGACTGGAAATGTACCTTTGTGGTCGGTGAAGTGAAGACCAGCTCTTGCTTGATAGCATTGAACCACTAGACAGATTCAATCTGATAACTTATGTGTTCAAAAATAATTTGCGAGTCATTCTTAAAAGCAAACAAACAATGGGTTAAACACAACCTTAGAGTTGGGTAAATATAGGACAGAACATGTTGGGTTAATCTTACCCAGAAAACGAAGTTTTTTATTTAACCCAGCATAGCAAATAAAACATTTCAACATCATAAGTATTTGCATTCTGTATCTTAAAAAAAAAAAAAAAATTCTTTTGATTTTATGCAAGGCTTCCATCACGTGAAAAGACAGACGTGACACCCATTTAGGTGACTCACATAGCGCCCCCCGTATGTTGCTTATGTATACTTTAATAAAATTTAATAAAATAAAATTAAAGGGGTGATGAACTGAGAAATCAACTTTCTCTTGAGGTTTCGATATATAAAAGGTCATGGTAATATAAGAATATCCTGTAAGTTTCAGAGCTGAAAACTTCCTTGTTAGTCAAAGAAAAGCTTTTATAGACACCGGGGCCAGAAAACGATCGATCTTAGAATGTGCTTCATCTTGACGTCATCGTGTGGCGAAACACGTCTCTATACAAAATAATAAGCACGTGTAATTCAGTCGCCCCGCCCACCAACTCATGGAGCTGTGCGGATCACGCTGAAACATGCTGAAGAAGATAGCAAGATATTGCGCTATTCCTGGTTGTGGAAAAACACAGTCGCTGCAGGAATGTGTGGTTAAAATTTATTTTTAAGGGGAACACTTTTCAGTCAATCTCATGTCAATCTTGAGTACCTACAGAGTAGTATTGCATCCTTCATATCTCCGAAAAGTCTTTAGTTTTGTTATATTTATAAAAGAAATATGGGCTGTACCGAGTCTTTCTGAAAAAGACAGAGCGGCTGGAGGCGTATCGTGTGGGCGGAGCTAAAGAATGACGAGTGCACACAAAGAGGTGACGTCCTCAAGCGTGGACAAGAAAACGCTACCCTAAATAAACCATGGCTTTCAATCAGATGCAACTAATACATATATGATCCAAAATCAGATCCGGAGGCTGAAATAAATTGAACAGGAGAAACAACAAATCGGTTCAAATGCAGCGCTGCCTTCCCGGAATGCTATGCTGAAGCGTTGAAGTAGCTTGATGTCAACCATAGGAATAAAGTGGAGCACGGCACGACCATAGATCTGCACCTGAGAGCAGTGTTTATGGGCGTGCAGTTTGGTCTCTCGCTCTAGTCACGCGCGCGCACCCTTCCGGGAGAAGAGCCTGTACGGCCCATACAAGGACTTTCCGCTCTGTCGATGTCAAGCCGACCCATACTCAAAAAAAACTCAGAAACTTGTGAGAAACCGGAAGGAGTATTTTTGACACAGAAATACTCCATCAAACGGCCAACTTAGTTTTTGAAACTTTGTCTATGTTTAGGATGGGAATCCAAGTCTTTAACAGTGTAAAAAGCTCAGTATGCATGAAACAGCATTTCACCCCCCCTTTAATGAAGTTCCAGCTCACGTGAGGAAGACATCAAACATGTGTTCGCTTTAAAACATTATACATTCATTTCACAGCGGAATCATTTGTAAACAAGTCGCAGGTCGATGCTGAATTTGCAGACATATTGAGATAAAAATAAAAAATATGGTTCCTTCTATAATGAATCTGACAGGAATGGTGCAACACAAGTAAAACGTGTTTTTTTATATGTAACAGTATTGCTTTGTTTTAGATCGTTTTGATTATGTGTACGCGTCTAACAGAACATACCTTAGCACACTGTCGCAGGCTGGAGAATACTTTATTTGTTGGTTCATTGCGATTCAAGGTCAGAGTCTGAATTGTATTGGTCAGGATTCACAAAGCCCAACGTCCCGGGGCTATGTGTTTTCCAGACGGGCTACCAAAACGGAAGCCCGTCTGCAGGCCGGTGAATCTCAAATAGTGAAATAATATTTCTTTCGAACGGGGCGGACCAAGTAATACAAAAATAATATTCCAATCAATTGCAGGTAGATGAGAAATAAATCATTGTGTTTGTTTGATAAAGACGTTTACGAGCCCTGTGATCAAGAGAATTCCGGTTGCCGCTGTTAAAACAATCCCTCCCTCATGTGAACTGTACTGACAGGGGAGCTTAAGCTCATTAAATATGCAAATCACATCCAATTCTAACACACAAAAACACTGGGTTGTTATGTCTGACCCAGGACCTGGGTAAAATAAAATCTACCCAAATACTGAAAAAATAACCCCCCAGAAATGACCCAAAAGGTAGAAAAAAAATAACCCAAGATTTTTTTAGAGTGTAATTCATCAAAAAATATCCAACTTATGAGAAGGTGTGATTTTTAAAAAAAAAAAATTTGGTGAATGTTTTTTTGTTGCATGCAATCAGCAAGGACAACGTAAGCTCATAATGCAGACACAACTATATATTTGGCATCAATTCAGTAGTTGGATAGGAATAACAGTGCAGGAAACACATTAACAGTACAATGCAGATGTTTAAGAACTATTAACAGATTAGTTTTTTTGTTTTGATTCCATTTCCCAACCCTATTTTTAACACACTTAATATAAGCTCAAATCAAACCTTGAGTGAAATGGGATCATCACTGAATATGAATGGGTGTCTTGGGGTGAAGCATTGGATTTAAATATGCTATTTGGGCATCAGTAGTGTTTGCGGCCCATGTCGCTTCCGGTGCTTCTTTTGATCCTCGCATTGGGCTGTTTGTCTGAGGAGACTCGTCCTCATCCTCGCTTTGATCTGAAGCTCTGTCTCTCTGCTCTGATCCATTTGTTACCATCTTTCTCTGTGATCTTCCTCAATAAGTGAAACCTCTCACTCTGAAGCTGCAGACAAAATGCACAGGGATCTCTGAAGCATGTTATAGCTTTTCACAAAGCATGATATGTAGATCATACTTTATTTAGAGGTGTTAACTGTAGTAATCCCGTATGACTGTTCCTCAAACGTGATTTAATTTCTAAACGTATCTCAAGTGCTTGTATGCCGTGACTAGCAGAATGGTGTTAATTAATTGTAAGCTGATTGTAATGTTTCCAAGGTTACTTGTTTTGTGCCTTCTTGCTTCATGTGGCGTCCTTCACTGAGGTATGGCAGCATGTGATGGTCGTGCATTGTTTTTTCCCATTGCTTGTCTTAGCCAATAGCGCTCTGAAGAACAAAGAGCCCAGACAAACCTTCAGTTGCATTACAGAAATGTCAAGGCTGCAGAAATGTAAGCGCATCTGAATTCATCTCTGACACATAGCAACCGAGGAGCCGGAGACATTCTTTCTGATAGAAAGAAAGAAAACATGCAGACAGATTTCTTTAAGTTTTCTGATGGTACAATACCACCATTTATTGAAATAGCTCTGCTGTGGCGAGAAGTGGCCTGATCGCAACAAATCTGGGACTAGCTCCTCTAAATTAAATCCTGGCAGTGAGTATTAGGGGAGAAACTACAAAACTGGTCTGAGATCAGTGTTTACAATTAAAGGTAGTGTTAACTGTAGTAATCCTGCCTGTACCTTACCATGTTAGCCTCTGTGAATGTGGACCAAAGCATTATCTGATTAATTACCTGATTATCTGCAGTGGGTTAAGGATTGTTTACAAAAGCTTCCTTCATTCAGTATATAGGCCAGTGTATAGATTTCATTGTGACACTTTTTTTCAAGGTATGATCCTACCACTTTTTTTCTCTCTCCCATTAATCAGGTTATTAATAATTAAGAAAAAACAAGAATAAATGTAATAATAACTGACATGAACAATTAAAATAGAATAATAGACAATTCTCATTACTGAGTTATTTACTATATTACAGAAAATATATTATTGCAACAAAATCATGTTTATTGACAGTAGTACAGGTAAGGTATGTGGGTTATTTAAGGTAAAAAATGGTCCAGATATGGCTTTACAGGTCCGTTTACAACCCACACAATTGTCCCTAGGATGTAGTGCTCTGTTTTTGCCTTATTTGGAAGAGTCATGAATATTAATGCAGAGTTCTGCTCTGATTGGCTGTTTCACTGCATGACTCAATGACAGCTAACACATCTATACCATCCGTCATGGCAATGATTTGACAATGATAGCTTACTTTGAATCACAAACTGAACTGGGTAGCGTGTAAATATGTTGTTTGTACAGTAACGTTACAGTTTGACAGAAGAGTACTGATTTAAAAGTTTATTTATTTAGCCAAACAAAGTAATTGTACTCATCCGCTGCAAAGTAATCATACTTCAGTTCTCAAAAATATAGATTTATTTAACAAATTGACTAGAAGCCTTGTCAAATGACTATCGTTTCAACTTAGATGATGGAGAAGGTGACGTTAGCTACAATAATCGACTGAACGATCTATAGAAGAAACTAAACAGTATAGTAAACATAGTTAGCTTCTGAGTTATGTGTTGATGATGAAATATAGGCTGATTTAGATTTCAGTCTGTCAAAAGGGATCGACATAAGTATCTACTGTTGTATTTTATGACAACACTGGCAGGAAATAATATTAACTTTTGTCATTTGACTGTTATGTGAGCTACTTGGAATTTCCAATACTAGCA